>NC_134353.1:741448211-741723211 GCF_048569485.1 Anomaloglossus baeobatrachus
ATATTCAAGTCATTATAAAGGAAAGAATGATTCCTAACATTTTTCCTATAAAATCCATTTTATTCTCGGTTTTGTATGTTTTATTGTTAGTCTGTAAAAGTGGCGTTATTCAACATTGTTCCCAGCAGCGACCTGAGATTTAGCAATGTGTCTAGGCATCTTCGTCATGCTGTTCCCATTCCTCCTAATGGATGCACAAATTCTGAGGTGGCTGTGGACTCTTTATTTTTAGGTTGGAGAGGCCCCAATAACCATGGGCCTACCCTGAGAATACCAGCCCCCAGCTGTCTGCTTTATCTTGGATGGGCATGAAAATTGGGAGGAACCTTATTCTGTTGTTTGTTTGTTTTTTTAATTACTTATTTAAATAATTTAAAAAAGCTGCATGGGGTCCATTGTATTTTGTTACACAGCCAAGATAAAGCACACAGCTGGGGGCTGCAGCATTCAGCTGTTTATTTTATTTGCACTGGGTATCTCAATATGGGGGACCCTACACCATTTTTTCCAATTATTTTTTTTTCCCCTCCACTTCGGGGACCCAGACAGCTAGTGTGAGATCAACCAATCACATACAAAGGCACAGTGGGTAAGAGCACAGTCTGACTGCAACCAGTCACAGACGCTGTCACAGAGGGTCGGTGGAGGAAGCAGGGATAATTCATAACATTTATAAAAATCCCTGCCTACCCGCCCCCAGATATGCCGTGCTTATGGCTTACTGCATGTGGGTGGAGACTCACACTGCCAATCAGTGACTTCCATTGTGGTTCGGACCAAGTCCGAAACTGTGGCGGTACGGTTTGGCTGCACTCGCTGAACCGAACGTCCACAAGTTCGCTCACCTCTACTCATCACTGCTTGTTACTCGATCAAGCATAGGGTTGCTCCGACGCGGCTCATGTACCCAGTATAACTGAAGTCAATGGAAAACTCAGGCATTTCCAAACTCAGATGCTTGATTGAGTAAGGAGTTTGGCGAGCAAGCTAGCCATCACTAATCCCTACTTTATAACCTGGTCTGTTGGGATTATGAAATGGTTTTCAGCATTTTGTCAGCAGGAATACTGTTGTATGGTGCGGTATTCTTGCCACCAGAAATGCCGTAATTGCAGTAATCTCCAGTAGTCTAGCAGTAGTTGTGCATAACCTGGTTTTATTTCAGTCAACTTTGAATTCCTTGGTTTTCAGGTTGTTTTGTTCTTGCATTCTGGGTGAAATAATGGCATTCTCAGGCTTGTCACAGTTTACAGGGTGGAGCTGCGGTGTCTGAACATGTAGCAAAGAAGACTGTGGTGTGGAATTCCTGATACTTTCCTAAATCCGTCACAATTTCTACTGCTATTATCCCAGACAGATATCAATATAATGCAAATAAAGGACACCGCAAGATAAATAAACTCTCTGTCCCAAATGTTGACAGAAGGATATTTTCTAAGCATTAGTGTGATAAAAACTGTAATTTTAGAGCTGAAGAATTCATAATAAATTAGGTGCAATTCAAGGCAAGTTGCTATATGTCAGCAGTCATAAACTAGTTCTTATAGTCATAAATGACTCCGTATTTTGTATTTTAGTGATAACTTCTGTTTCGGTGTTTGTGAATGCAGACGATCAACCATAGGGCGGAAAAGGGCACAGAACATCAACCATGGCACATAACAGACCTTAGAGTCGAAAGCTTAAAAAAAAAAAAAAAGAAAGAAAGAAGAGCGAGCAGTATGTTTAGGATATGTGCGCGCCTTGAGTATTTGGTGGGAAAAACACTGTATAATATAGGTGCATTTTGTATGTTTTTTATTTCCCCATTCCTTTGAATGGGTGAAAGAATTGACATGCTGCAAATATCAAGCTGTTTCATATCTGCCAGGAAAAAAAAGCAGGATGTGCATAAGATTTTAGAACTCCCTATCACTTCGCTAACAATGTAAAAGCACATTTTGTTTTTCCAGCGTATAGCCAAGCCATTTAAAGGGAATAAGTCACCAGGTTTTTGCTCCCCTATCTAAGAGAAGCATAATGCAGAGACAGAGACCCTGATTCCAGTGATGTGTCACTTATTGAGCTGTGTGATGTTATATTGATAAATTGACTGTTTTCCCTGCTGCAGATCTAGCAGTTATTTGTATATGGAGCTCTATAACCCCGCCCACAGCACTGATTAGCAGCTTTCTGCCTTTGCACACAAAGCTTCCAATCAGTGGTGGGGGCGGTGTTATGCAAAGCTTATGTACATGCTTGACCACCTGGTAGTAGGTCAAGTAGTCCTCTAATGATAATCTCTTGTTGATTAAACAATGATTTTATTAAACCTACACTAAGCAGCTCCGTAAGTGATGCATTGCTGGAATCAGGATCTCTGCCCCTACATCATGCTGCTCTCAGATTAAGTGACAAAAACCTGGTGACAGATTCCCTTTAACCAACTTGAGAACCCACTATTGGACCAGCACCTATCAGAAATGTGTGACCTAACCTATGGACATGCCGTGAAATATCTGAGATTGGAATAACCCATTCAAGAAACCTTACTCAACCACAGAATGGCTAAAAGGGACATGTTATATCCAGAACAACATTGAAAATAAAAACATGTGAAAATAGGAGCAGATAGAAAAGAACAATCGTTTGTTCTAATAGTAGGTATGTTAAAAGGAAGAATAAAGAATGAATAAAATATGTTTGTATAGTGTCAAATATTTAGCTAGAATTAGCCATGGTAATTGAATAGTTTTTTTCTGAGATTTATGACCTCTACGAAACAGTAGATCATGTAATAACATGAATAGTTATAATCCATATTGAAACCCACTCCCCTATTCCAGCTCCACTTTGGTGGTCCACCACAGTGCTGCAGCTAGTCAATCACTGGCCTTCAATCCCTTGGAAAAGAGGAAGTGGAAAAGATGACTATTGTAAAAATATAGCACTGATTTTTACTCTGTTTTCAATTAACAGGTCTACGGAAAGTTATGGTCAGAGCACATAGACAAGCTTGGTGTTGGCAAGATGAATGGTGTGGTTTAACTATTGAGGATATTAGACAACTGGAGAAAGAAACACAACTGATGTTGGCCCAGAAAATGGCCCAATTTAGTCTAAGTGAAAATGAAGCAGAACAGCATGGAGCCAAAGAATCTCCTGGTGAGAAGGATCCAGAGGCCAAGGTCATAACATCTATAGAAACAGTTGATGAACCTAGCGGCATGACAGAGTCACTTTCTGGAAGAGGACTAACCAAGCAATGGTCCACTTCCTCTAGGTCATCCAGATCATCAAAGAGAGGAGGTATGCCTACCATTTCTACAAGAATATTACAGATTACTTTTGTTGCTTACAAGTATCTAATTTATCGGCACCTTAATTGGTCCTGAATGGATAAATGTACAGTGGAACCTTGGTTTACGAGAACAATCCGTTCTGGGAGTGTGCTTGTAAACCAAGTTACTCGTCTAGCAAAGCAAAATTTCCCATAGGAAATAATGCAAACTCAAACAATTCGTTCCACAACTTGTGCAATGTCATCCTGGTCCCCTATTGTGCCATTCCATACATGCACAAACACACACATTATGCTCACCTTACTTTCCGTTCCTACGCTGGCCTACTGGTTCTTGAAGTACGCAGGTACAGGATGTGAATCGGGTAACCATCCCGACCGATGCCGGAGATTCTGCTGCCATTGTGCTGACTAATCAGAGGCAAGCGGCTCATGCCTTTGACGTCAGCTTCCTTTGAGAAGCGCTGACAGTGGAAGTTCCTCCATCGTCGCAATGGTTACCCGATACATATCCTGTACCGGTGAACTACAAGAACCAGGAGGCCGGCGAGGGAACGGAAGGTAAGGTGAGCATAATATGTGTGTGTGCGTGTTTGTGTGGACTGCAAGAGTGGGTCAGAGCGTGGTGAAAGTAAGGAACTGGACGTGTATGCGGTGAGTATTTGCTCGTAAACTGAGTTACAAATTTACAGCAAGCTTTGCTCGTATAGCGAAATACTCACACACCAAGTTACTCGTAAACCGAGGTTCCACTGTATAATGAAATGAATGGTAAAATAGTTTAAACAGTGGACGCCCAATTAATTACCCTGGATCTTAATGTGGCTATCATCTATTTGATATCCAGTCAGGAAATGACCTATTGTTTGAATCAGTTTTTTCGTGTTAAATGTATTTTTAAAAAATGTTAGCAATGTTTTTTTTTCTATGCCAATCTGTCTTACATTTTTAAAAAAAAAAATCTTCCAATTTTCATACTGGCAACTTACTGGGGCTTTAAAAAAAATATTAATCTTCCTATTGTTTCAGGAAATAATACAGTGATTGGGATTCAACCATATGTTTTGTATTAAAGTCTAGAATTAGGAACTGCAAATGTCATTGTGAAGAGAGGGGAGCAGGGTCAGCTGTGACATGGCATATTGTGCTTGGTGGATCCTGTTTTATCAGCTATGTACAGAGGTATTATCTGTCATTGTATGGGTTCATTCAGACATTTGTATAAATCAGTCCAAGTCTGGATCACAGTATACGGATTGGACTGGCCCTGTGGCTCTCCCGACCCAAGTATTATAGCTTCATAGAAATATGTGAAGCTGTTACACCAAGGTCGAGAGCCCCGATGGTTAGTTCAAGCATTGGAGTCCAATCTCGCACCGATTTATACGAACGCATGAATGCACCCTATTCCTGCCTCCGATAATATGGAAACTTCCTGAAAGAACAGGAAATATGAGTCTTAAAAAAGCCCAGTGTTAAAACTTTAGGTTTACTAATTGTTTTTTTTATGAAGATTGGAAAAAATAATATATGCAACATAAAAACCTGATTTAAAGAATAGTTAATTTTCTGATGATACACTCATTAAAGACAAATGTATATTTTACCGTTCACACACTTTGTCCCCATCTTGTAGTAATATGCATATCCCTGTCCCCATCCTGTAGTAATATGCCCATCCTTGTGCCCATCCTGTAGTAATGTGCCCCATCCTTGTCCCCATCCTGTACTAATGTGCCCATCCTTGTACCTATCTTATAATAATGTATCCATGCTGGTCCTCTTCTTGTAGTAATGTCATATCCTGTAGTATTGTCTTCTGTTATGCCGTTCTTAGCATACATACAAAAAAAGATTCTTCTCATCTGTCCACCGTTACCTCGGTGTTTTCTTTTCTGCTTCTTGCGGCTCGCAGGCTTGTAACCCCCTTGATGATCATGGCCTAGTTCAGGGGGCCGCAGCCATCATAAGCCATAATCTTTCCTCATAAGTCATAAGCTTTTATCCTATTGACATTGTAGATCCTTTCACAAACGCCTGCTCCATCCAAGACCAAGGTCTACTTAGTATTCCCATATTTCCTGGTAATGGCATGCCATGCTACAAAGAAGCTCTAGGGTGGGGTCCATGAGTTGGGCTTCCCTAAACTCATCATGATCTATCTCCCTCCCTTAAATGGCCACAGTGTGGTCAGGTGTTCTTACTGTCACCGACTCAGAGGAGGATGATGGAGGCTTGGAGTGTTGGTTATCCTCAGAAGGGGTGACAGTAGGATCCACATCAGGGTACTGCTTGGCTTGGTTGCAGGTGATGACTGTGACAAACTGGCTGAATAGTTCTTGTCTTAGGTCGTTCCCAAAATTACAAGTGTGGGAAGGCCGTCCATGAGCCCCACTTCGACCTCTCCCCGGTCGGTTCTCCAGTCCAAATGCACACATGCCATAGGGATGTCCGAGCGCTTACCCAAAGCCATGGAGATGGTCACTTGGCAGCCTGGTAAATGGTGTTCTGTGGAGACAATATCTGGGCTCACCAGGGTGATGGAAGTCACCTGGATGTCACCGACCTTGACCGGCTGGATGTGGCAATGGAGGTTGGCTGGTTTAGGGTGGCCAGCGCCGCTGTGGGGTGTGGACAGGTTATATCACTTCCTCCGTTGCTGGGATATCCCGGAGATAGCTTCCCTCAGATCCTGATTACAGACGTTAAAATGCAGGATTTGCAAACCTGCTCCAGGCATGAGGCCCTGGAGACAAGCTTTCGTTATGTGTCCACGTATAACAGCACCGTGGGTTGGACAAGTCACAGGCCCTGTTTGTAAACATTTGTCCTGATGGGGCTTCTGCTGAGTAGCAGGATAGTCCTTCTTAAGTGGCTGGTGGCTGCTTGAATCCCTGGTTGAGAGTCTCATGGGATCAGTAGGGATATCAGGTCTCCAGCAGGGTCGATTGGCTGTAAACTCATCGGGCTTCCGGTCAGCTACCCACTCTTATATTTCTGTTCCATTCCATCCTCTCTATAAGTTGCTTGGGCACGATCATGTCCTGGAGGGCAGCAGTGGAGTCAACAGCCCGATCATCGAGCCAGAGGTTACATTGCTGTCGGAGTTGCCTGCCAAATTTTACATGGGAGACCCTCTGTCGAGACAAAGTCCAGATCTTGGTGGAAAATCTGTGTGTGATGATGGTAAAAGGGCCAACAGGTTGTTCCTAGCCCCTTCACAACTGAGGTTGTATCTGTACATCCTAAATCATGAAGTGGTGATCACCACTGGCTGCTGTGGTGAGCCGGCGGCGATCTCTGCACATGTCTACTGATTTGAACAGCAGACATGTGTGGCTATCAGGCGCGGGTGGATCCGTGATCTGCCTGTTAACCCCTTAGATTGTGCTGTCAACATGTGACAGCTTGATTTAAATGGCCGCTGCGGGGAAATCACCTTTCCCCACCACCATCGGAAGCCCCTTGATGTGATCATGGGGAGCCAATGGTTGCCATGTTGCTACCATGACGTAGTTTTTGTTACAGCTGGCAGAGCAGCTGCTGTAACAGGAGAGAAGAATTTCTGCTGATCAGAGCTGGGCAATGAATCAGCGATCAGACTGCTGATCCTTTTAGTCTCCTAGGGGGACTAGTAAAATAAAAAAAAGTAAAAAATGTTTTTAAAAAAAACCTGAAAATTAAAGGGTATTGCCGCATTAAGAAATGTCTGATCTATCAAAAGATAAAATCAATTAAACTGATCGGTAAACGGCGTAGTGGTAAAAAAAATTCCAAATGCCAAAATTAAGTTTTTTGGTCGTCGCAAATTTTGTGCAAAATGCAATAACAGGCGATCAAAATGTAGCATGTGTGCAAAAATGGTACCATTAAAAACATCAGCTTCAATTGCAAAAAATAAGACATCACTGAGCCCCATATCCCGAAAAATGAAAATGCTACAGGTCATGGAAAATGGCGCAAAAAGTGTGCCACTTTTTTGGTCAAACTTCTGGATTTTCTTTAACCCCTCAGATAAAAGTAAACTTATAGATGTTTGGTATGAACGAACTCGTACCGAACTGATGCATCACACCGACACATCAGTTTTACCATATGGTGAACACGCTGAATAAAATACCCCTAACAACAATCATGCAATCACACTTTTTTTTTGCATATTTTCCGCACTTGGAATTTTTTTTGCTGTTTTTCAGTACACTGTATGGTAAAACTCATGATTAAATTTAACTCATACAACTCATCCCGCAAACAACATGCCCTCTTATGGCTAGATTAACGGAAAAATAAAAAAGTTACGGCCCTTGAAAGAAGGGGAGCGAAAAACGGAAATTTTCCTGGGGCTGAAGGGGGTTAATGGTCACATAGTCCAGGCAGTCCCAGTACCCAAGCAACCGGACAGCATCCTAGGCTCGGTGAGTCAGATTAGTCTACAGGTATTTGGCACAATCAGCTGTGGGCAACTGCTGCATCAACATCACGGTCTCAAAACTTTGCAGGTACTCATCAACCTCAATGCTGGTTGAATACTGGCATGTGCCTGTAGCGGAGATGATTTCCTTGGTGGTGGACCACCATTGAGGTAGGGAGTGGCGCTGGTGGTGGAGGAACTGGTACTGTAGAATTACATCTGTGACAGGAGGAGGCCCCTTTTTATATTCCTCAGCTCCCATTTCAGGGCATTGTGTACCACAGGACTTGGGAAGATAAACATGACTGTTCCATCATTGTTCACTAGACCAATTGGACTGCAGTGTACTACTTTTCCTCCAAATGAAAACTAGTACACTGCAGGAAACTAGTACACTGCAGGGGGCTGATGCAATCCGTAAGGCCTAAGCCACACGGCATGAAAATCGGTGCCAATGGAGTGCGATAAAAAATCGCATTCCACTCGGACCAATATTAGCCTGTGTGTCAGCACCCATGAGTGATTATTTTCTCAGCCCTAATCGGACCGAGAAAATAATCGCAGCATGCTGTGATTGTAATGCGAGACTCTTTCTCTCACACCCATTGAAGTGTATGGGGCGAGAGAATAATCACATTGCACTCGTGGTACACCGGAGTGCAGTGCGAGAATGGTAATAGCCGGCTACGGAGGACAGAGGGAGATAAATCCCTCCCTCCCCTCCTCAGTGCCGGCCCGCCCCTCGCAGCTGAGGTCCGCTCGCACGGTCGGACCTCAGTCACAGGGACACTCGCATGACATTCGGCTCCCGCTGTGCTGCCAGCATGAGCCGAGTGTCATGCAAGGGGATTGCAGTAATCCCCGTGTGGCCCTGGCCTTATCTGCAGAAATTCCACAGATTAGCATACAAAAAGAGGCACTGGACAGTCTCATATGAAACAATGGCTCATATCCCTTGATTACTGGACAAAAAAATAGTACATCTGGCATAATTAAAAATAGTACACCCCATACAAGTGGCAGATTGACACTGAGTCGTCACACTGATGGCAGAGTTGACAGTAGCATTTAACAGGTTAACAATCATTAACCAGTGTTAGAGACAGATACTGGCGTTAGACTCAGCCATTACTTGCCGAGTATGGGGCAAGTGAGCCTGCTCCATAAACCAGCTTCCGATTTGTGACATGTACTGTGGATGTAATGAAGGGGTAAATGTAAAATTTTAATAAGTTTGTTCCCAACTGCTCTAAATGTGACTACAATCTTTTAGAGGGATAGTATAGCCTGGACGGAATTTGTGACGCACATCCGGCCGCTTTAGCGATGTCATTGTGTGTGACACCTATGAGCGATTTTGAATCTTCGCAAAAACGTTCAAAATCGCTCATCGGTGACATGCCCCCTATTCTCGATTATCGCTGCTGCTGCGTGTACGATGTAGTTCGTCGCTCCTGCGGCAGCACACATCACTACGTGTGACACCGCAGGAACGAGGAACCTCACCTAACCTGCGGCCGCCCGCAATGAGGAAGGAAGGAGGTGGGCGGAATATTACGTCCCGCTCATTTCTGCCCCTCCGCTTCTATTGGGCGTCCGCTTAGTGACGTCGCTGTGACGCCGAACGAACCGCCCCCTTAGAAAGGAGGCGGTTCGCCGGTCACAACGACGTCGGTAGGCAGGTAAGTAGTGTGACGGGACTGAGGGATGTTGTGCGCCACGGGCAGCGATTTGCCCGTGTCGCACAACTGGCGGGTACGCACGCTAGCGATATCGGTACCGATATCGCAGCGTGTAAAGCGGCCTTAAGAGGAGTAACTATCAGGTGCTTGGGAAAGTTGGGAGTGCATACAGTGCCTACAAGTAGTATTCAACCCCCTGCAGATTTAGCAGGTTTACACATTCGGAATTAACTTGGCATTGTGACATTTGGACTGTAGATCAGCCTGGAAGTGTGAAATGCACTGCAGCAAAAAAGAATGTTATTTCTTTTTTTATTTTTTTTTTAAATTGTGAAAAGTTTATTCAGAGGGTCATTTTTTATTGAACCCCTCAAACCACCAGAATTCTGTTTGGTTCCCCTAAAGTATTAAGAAGTATTTCAGGCGCAAAGAACAATGAGCTTCACATGTTTGGATTAATTATCTCTTTTTCCAGCCTTTTCTGACTAATTAAGACCCTCCCCAAACTTGTGAACAGGACTCATACTTGGTCAACATGGGAAAGACAAAGGAGCATTCCAAGGCCATCAGAGACAAGATCGTGGAGGGTCACAAGGCTGGCAAGGGGTACAAAACCCTTTACAAGGAATTGGGCCTACCTATCTCCACTGTTGGGAGCATCATCCGGAAGTGGAAGGCTTATGGAAATACTGTTAGCCTTCCACGGCCTGGACAGCCTTTGAAAGTTTCCACCCGTGCCGAGGCCAGGCTTGTCCGAAGATTCAAGGATAACCCAAGGACAACAAGGAAGGAGCTCCGGGAAGATCTCATGGCAGTGGGGACATTGGTTTCAGTCAATACCATAAGTAACGTACTCCACCGCAATGGCCTCCGTTCCAGACGAGCCCGTAAGGTACCTTTACTTTCAAAGCGTCATGTCAAGGCTCGTCTACAGTTTGCTCATGATCACTTGGAGGACTCTGAGACAGACTGGTTCAAGGTTCTCTGGTCTGATGAGACCAAGATCGAGATCTTTGGTGCCAACCACACACATGACGTTTGGAGACTGGATGGCACTGCATACGACCCCAAGAATACCATCCCTACAGTCAAGCATGGTGGTGGCAGCATCATGCTGTGGGGCTGTTTCTCAGCCAAGGGGCCTGGCCATCTGGTCCGCATCCATGGGAAGATGGATAGCACGGCCTACCTGGAGATTTTGGCCAAGAACCTGCGCTCCTCCATCAAGGATCTTAAGATGGGTCGTCATTTCATCTTCCAACAAGACAACGACCCAAAGCACACAGCCAAGAAAACCAAGGCCTGGTTCAAGAGGGAAAAAATCAAGGTGTTGCAGTGGCCTAGTCAGTCTCCTGACCTTAACCCAATTGAAAACTTGTGGAAGGAGCTCAAGATTAAAGTCCACATGAGACACCCAAAGAACCTAGATAACTTGGAGAAGATCTGCATGGAGGAGTGGGCCAAGATAACTCCAGAGACCTGTGCCGGCCTGATCAGGTCTTATAAAAGACGATTATTAGCTGTAATTGCAAACAAGGGTTATTCCACAAAATATTAAACCTAGGGGTTGAATAATAATTGACCCACACTTTTATGTTGAAAATTTATTAAAATTTAACTGAGCAACATAACTTGTTGGTTTGTAAGATTCATGCATCTGTTAATAAATCCTGCTCTTGTTTGAAGTTTGCAGGCTCTAACTTATTTGCATCTTAACAAACCTGCTAAATCTGCAGGGGGTTGAATACTACTTGTAGGCACTGTATACACTATTGTGAACCCAGGGCAGGTGTCTCGCTGCCATATCAAACCATCAAGTGGTGGCAGCAATGACTTTGGTGAGGATGTGTAAACTGATTGTTGTGTACGCTTAACTCACATTTAATCTATTACGATAGGTAAATGGATGAGTAAGAATCAAAATTTCCTTTACAGTCGTATCTAAGTCAGAGTTCAGTGTATGTGACACTGGGTGCTGCAGTATTGATTTAAAATGGTTTTATCTGCTGCAGATCTCCCAATTCTCTCAATGTTGAGCTCTGTGTAACCTCACTCACACCACTGATTTACAGCTTTCTGTGTACAATGTGCATAAGTGGAAAGCTGCCAAATGGTGGTCGCGGCATGATTGGATTACCTGACAACAGACCTAGTAGTCCTCTAATGATTATCTCCTGCTCATAAAACAGTGATTTATGTAAAAACCACATTAAGCGAATCAGTAAGTGACACATCACTGGAATCAGGGTCTCTTCCTCTAAATTATGTTGCTCTCAGATCAGGTAGCAAAAATTTGGTCACATATTCCCTTTAAGTACAAATGATTAATGTACATTAACTATACTTTAAAGTCAAATGCAAAAAATGGGGATTATTTTCAAAGTAAAGAGAGAAATTGTCTGTTGCAAACTTGGAAGATAGTGTGTCAAACTGTGTAGCAACATATATGGATACCTCTTAGAGTTGAAATTTTAGGCCATTTTGTAAGTGGTTTCACAACTGTGTCATAAGTAAATATTGGTTCCTTAGCCTATTACTCCAGAGGCGGCATCAGCACATTTTTAGTTCTTTTTTTATTTTTTTTTGAAGGTCCCATGTTGTAATGTTGAACTGTGTCCTAATAAGATTGGCCAAAGGCAAGTGGTTTGTTACTTCACTGAGGAAGGCAAAAGGCACTTTGTGACCATGACCCAATTGTGCGTGTGTCTTTTTTTCACAAATCACGTTAATGCAAAGAAATGAAAAGAATGAGCTGCATGTATAATGCTCAGCATAAATTCTCACACCCCAACAGATTTGTCTGAAAACCTCTAGTTTTCTTTCAGAATCAACATTTTCTATGGTATACTATATTACAAAATACTACTACAAATGGGGACAATTGATTGCAAACAAGATTTGCTATTTTGCAAGTCTAAAAAGTAATTTTCCTAACAAACTCATTCGAGACCATGTTCTAAAAATTATTATACCCCAATAATAATCTTAGAAAAAAAAGCTAAAGTTCAGACTACAAAAATGTAATTAACAAGAATTCAATGAAGTCTAATTCATGAAGCATGTGTTCAGCAGACAGTTGACTAGAAAAGTGCATTACCTAACAAAGTAAACTCCATTTCATCCTGTCCGCAATGGCACCACATGGAAGAGAAATGTCACAAAACCTGAGAAAGAAATTGTTTTAGACAAGAACGGTGATAGTAACAAGAAGAGCAGTAGCTTTACTTATCTGTCATGTGGTGTTCAGCTTGGCATTCGCTGGTTGTCATGGTGGCTCTAGTCACACCACAGAGTCTGACCTTCAACCTGAGGTCTCTTAGTTGTTTAGCCTGACTCTGGCATCAGCTGTATTAGCTTTATTGCTCTCCAGTCCAGTAGGAGTTAATTCCTGCTGGCTTTGTGAACTGCTGCTGGGAATTTAGGCTGCTTTGACCACTCATAGCCGTCTCCACTCTTTATAAGGTATTGGATCCGGTTGCCCGTCATCAAATATAGTTCAGCATTGCTGCAGCGAATACCGGTCCCATTGTAGTGATCCAGAGCTTGGTGATCTGTTGTGTGCTTCCTAGTGTTGTGTGGAAATATTCCTGTTGTTAGTTTATTTCCTCCCTGTGTTTTATTTCCTCCTAGGCACTTATTGTCTCTCCCTGTGTCTGATTGCAGTGTGCTTGTGTTTTGTTTTTTTCCCCCTGTCTGTGGTATTTGTGGGGTTTGCTTCTCCATTCCAGGCCCTCTCCTTAGGTGGGGGGAAGGGGTGTTAGTTCAGGGTTTGGACAGGAGTTAGGGTAATGCTGGCGGTCCAGACCTGGGTACCATCAAGCCTACCTGTGGGATACGGGACAGTCTGAGGGCCAGTTTAGAGGTCCTTGCTCCAGTTACCCTTACATTCCAATGACATTATCATTCAGAATAAAGATGTAACTGCAACCATCTCACAGAGATGTAAAGGCCGACAATGAAAGTTGATACCTGAACAGGAGTGTCTTCTAATGAGAAGAACTGAAGATAATCCACATGCAAGTTTACTGCAATTAGCTCAAGAAGTGGAAATCCAAACTGGGCTGAGTGTTTCCCGTAACACAAAACGGGTCACGTTTGCAGGGGAATGGCATGCACGGGCAAGATTAAGTCAGCAGAATAAAGATAGTGGACAACCTCTTGAAACTGACCATTACTGGTACCATTATGGGACTTAAATTTATGCAGAATATATCACAGTAAATATCTAATTCACCTTGCACTGAAAATCTTACTTGTAGAGTCTAATTCTGCTGCTCGTGACTTATATTGTACAGGCAGCATTTGAAAGGTGAATTATGATTCAGAATTGATATGCATGAGTGGAGAAGTAGAGCACATCACTTGCTCCCTGCTGCCTTTCTTCCAAAGAATAGATGGTAAGAATGCAAGTGCAAAGCAGCGTGAGGCTCATGTAGATAGCAAGTAGAGCCCACAATAACCATGTCACTGCTGAATGCCGATGGTGCAATTATATTAATAGAGCCTCAACCAGATTATGGGATTGCTCTGTGCTCGAATAGCTCTGGCACCGCTGCATTATCCTTATAGCCATGGATAGCTATTATACAGCATATGCATAAAGAAGGCTTTCCTTTTGGTGGTGTCTCAACAACATGACCAATTACTATTTTACATATATATTGTATATGGTTTATGGAGCTTAACCCATATATTACGGACAAATACACCAAACAATGCATAGAGACTAGTATGTAAAAGACGACATGGCACCTGAGATCAAACGGTGGCAAAGAGTATTCTACATGCAACTCGGTATCTTTACACATACGGTAACAAATGTATAGTGTACTTACAGTAACAAATCAAACCCATGATAACAATTGGATTTCTGTAATAAAGTGGTATTATTAATAAAGCAATGCTTGAGTATTGTAATATTAACACCATATTCCTTCATGCACAGCTAGCCCATCCAGGCACAGTATATCAGAATGGCGGATGCAGAGCATAGCCAGGGACTCGGATGAGAGCTCCGATGATGAGTTTTTTGATGCTCATGGTAAGCGTTCATGAATCTGATTTATATTCTGGGTCATTTAATGGATTATGGATTATTGCAGGTTATATAAAGGTGTTTGATGCTCTATAGTCCATTTATATTGGAAAATGTTACTTATTTTGCAAAGTATTTAGTTAAGTAAGTTAAAATTTTGTGTAAATTTACAATTATGCTGGTTTCCGGGTGAAGATCAAATGAAATCCACATAGCTGTGTGCTGCGAGTTTACAGGTCATATTGGAGTGGAGTAGTTTGTAAGCTGCAAAGCATAAGAATATAATAATTGAGAAAACCCTAGGAAAGGACTACAAAACCAGTGCTGCATTTAAAGCATAACCAGCATTTTAATTTTTACTTCATAAATCAATAGTACACATGAAAAAAGCAACTCTGTAATGTTTCTTATCAGACAAATTTCCTTCATTCTCTGCCAGAATTGATCAGTCATTATCAAACTTCTCCATTCTAAGGTAAAATCTGTATTCAGCAAAGACTTTCCCATTACTGAGATAGATGGCAGTTGGTGCTGATAAGAGTCTATGATGACTGGAGAAGCTAGAGTCAGAGGCAGGGGCTAGAGGCAGAGAGAGGAGCTAGAGGCAGAAGGAGGAGCTAGAGGCAGAGAGAGGAGCTTGAGGCAGAAGGAGGATCTAGAGGCAGAGAGAGGAGCTAGAGGCAGAGAGAGGAGCTAGAGGCAGAAGGAGGATCTAGAGGCAGAAGGAGGAGCTTGAGGCAGAAGGAGGAGCTAGAGGCAGAGAGAGGAGCTAGAGGCAGAGCTCCTCCCTTTTCTCTCTTCTATCTACATGGAATCTCCTCAGTAACAGCTGCCCTCTCCTATCTCAGTAATGGGAAAGACTTCACTGAAGACAGATTTTACCTCAGAATTGAGAAGTTTGATAATGACTGATCAATTCTGGCAGAGAAAGGGGCAAATTAGTCTGATAAGATATATTACAAATTTGCTTATTAACATGTGTATTATTGATTTATGAAATATAAATGAAAACAACGGTTATGGTTTAAGATTTCCAAGTACTTGAAAAGTACTAAAGCTGCTTCTTTGAATTTTTTTTTGCAAAAAGGTGCCGCTCTTATCAGGGACCTGGAGGGAATCAAGTGTAGGAGCATCAGTCAATAATAATGTTTGTGCAGTCTCACGGCCATATAACTCGGACGAGGATCGCATCACAATGCCCTGACTTCTCTCCTGACCCATGTGTGACCGATGCACAGAAATACATAAAGCTGTCATGCTTGGGTCATGAAACGCGCCGGCCAGTCCGTGCACTGCAGTGCAATCCTCGTCCAAGTTATATGGCCTTCTGACTGCACCCTTAAAAAGACAGTGGAACACTTTTATAAATACTCTCTTATCCTTAAAGACTGCAAACCTTTTAATTTTTATTAGCTTACTTTATGCCAGAAATGTGTGCCATAATTATTGTGTCTAAAACACACATATTAGTGCAGGGTTGTATAAGATGTTTTTTAATTAACATTTAGCATAATATTTTTCCCAAACTGTTCCAAGGGTGGATATTATTAACATCATAGAAAATATAGTACAGGTGAATTCACATAACAGTGATTCATAGGTGACATCATTTATGATTCTAGATGTTCTCATCCTTTGTCTACTTCATTCTGGTCTGATAGACATTATTATTATTATTATTATAGCAGTGCCATTTATTCTGTGGCACTTTACATGCGGAAAGGGGTACACTTAAGGCTAGGTTCACACTTCCGTCAATTTGCATCAGTCACAATCCGCGGCTCTGGTAAGCAACAGAATCCGTTTGGCGGATTCCGTTGTTTCCCATAGACTTGCATGAGCGGCGGATTGTGACTGATGATGCTGCGTTGCATCCTCCGCCCGACTGATCAGTCGTGGGACGACTGACCGTTGGGCGGCAGGAACGCAGCCTGTAACGTTTTTTGAGCAGCGCAATCCGTATGTTTTCACTGCGTATACTCATCGGCGGCCGAACGATCAGCTGATCGCCCGGCCACCCTCTTTTGTGAACAATCAGCTGATCGCGTCATAAGCCGGCGGCCGGGAGACCACCGGCTTTTGAGAGCAATCAGCTGATCTCCAAGCGGCCGGCTAATGAGAGCGCTGATCGCTCTCATTAGCCGGGAGATCAGGTCGCTCTCCCGGCCGCTGGCTTTTGAGATCGATCAGCTGATCTCCCGGCCGCCGGCTTTTGAGAGCGATCAGCTGATCGCTCTCAAAAACGGAATCCGCTTTCTCAAACCAATACTTGTCATCCGTTGTACAATGCATCAGTCACAAGCGTCAAGCAACGCATGTGATTGATGCAAAACAATGGAAATGTGAACCTAGCCTAATAGAGACACGTACAATAATTATGAACAATACCAGGTACAGACAGGTACAGGAGGAGAGAGGACTCACAGTCTACATTCACTTCTTTATGTTGAATTTGTTGTCCAGTGCACCAAAATTCTGTTCTGCAAGGATAAGTGACACAAGTATTTTCACCTCAAATGTAATAGCGCCACACATGAGGGGCAATCATAGCGCATCAAAATTGTTGTTCATTAACGCTTCTAAATATGCTCAATCTGCGATTGATCACCCTCAAAGTGACAATGTCTCTGTTGGTTACTGCATGAATGAGGAGGTGTTCAGTGCTATAGGAGAAAAGGGAGGGATTGATAGTAATAAGAGAACAGTGGATGAGTGTGGACCCAAGGAGGATGAGAGTTACTAATAACGGCAGGTGGATGTCAGCCGTGTTGTTCAATGTGACATGCATCACACTGACACAGATGGTGCAGAAGGGAGCACATCAAATCCATGAATACCCCATACATGCTACTGTAAATTAGCCAGACACATACAACCATTACATTGCCCTATACAGTTCATATCAACCTGTCTGGACAGGGCCAAAAGAATATCTCTGCAGAAAATTCTAGACCAGTCACAGCCAAGGCATTTTCCCTATATCTCATTGCTGTTGCACCGGTCCTTTTAAAGACACTGCAGACCAATGCTGTACACCAAGACCCTGTACTTCAGACACATGTCATATAGCGGCGTACATACATGCTAAGGGTGCGACTAGCCAAGGGAAGCAACGCCCTTGCGACTAGTTCATGGCCTCATTAGCATATCATATGGTATCTTTAGAAATACTTTTTATAAAGATCTCTTTATCTATGCTAGTGTATACAGGGACTGTTTGCAGGGATTAGCAATATACACCCAGAACTGCTCGTGGATCTGGGTGCATAATGCTCTGACAGGTTCCCTTTAAAGTGAAGGTCTTGAGCACTGTCCTTGTCTTATTCAAAAGGGCATTGAGCCAGTTTTCATTATTAAAGGTAATATCCCTGCAACTCGCCTGGGGCCCATATTGTTCTACAATAATCTATACATCCTTTTTGAAGTAGAAATAAAACGTATTTTTTTTAATGTATGTGTTGACTTTCTGCCAAGCCTCAGTATGTCAGTCTGTATTTAAGGGAATCTGTCACCAAGTTCTACTACCTCACCTAACAGTAGTATGATGCAGACAAAGAGACCCTGAATCCAAAAAGGTATGACGTAGATCACCGGGTGCAGCCGTTCTGACACAATAAAATTTTTTACTTTTAGTATGTAGTAGAGATTACAAAACTGCCCGTCCACACCAGGCTTTCCATAAACAGAAGTTGCTAATCACAGATGGGGGCAGAGTCGGACTTGAGCTCATGTGCTCCTCAGTCTGACTAATGATAAAGCTACTGAGGCTTAAACTAACATTGCAGGTAAGCAAAAACACACTCTGTGATAAGAGACACATCACTGAAATATCTGTGTTATCCCTTACATCAGGATGTCTTCAGATTACATTGCAAAAACCTGTGGACAGATTCCCTTTAAAGGCCCAGTCACACACAACGACTTACCAGCAATCCCGAAAACGATGCGACCGATAGGGATCGCTGGTAAATCGCTCGTGAGATGTCACACAGTCAGACCTTAACAATGATGCAGGAACGATACAGGTCGCAGTAGCGACCTGTATAACGATCTCAGCAGTCACTGTGACCCTGTCACACAGTGTCAAACACAGCGATGTGTCCTTCCCAGCAGGACATCGCCTTTGAAGAAAATGGCCTGGACCATTCTGCAACGACTAGCAATCTCACAGCAGGGGCCTGATCGCTGGTAGGTGTCACACATAACGAGATCGCTAACGGGATCGCTACTGCGTCACAGAAACCGTGACTCAGCTGCAATCTCGCTAGCGATCTCGTTATGTGTGACGGTACCTTAAGATTACCTGAGGCTGTTATTACTTACTATGGCTTTCAGTTGATATTGTTTGTCCTTTTTATTGATGTTTCAGAATACTCCTAGATATTTAACTTTGTTTTCTTTTCTGATTATTGTCCTTGTGTTTAGAAGATTTGTCAGATAACGAGGAAGTGCTGCCTAAAGAAATTACAAAATGGAGCTCAAACGACCTAATGGACAAGATCGAAACAGCCGAGACAGATGAATTACAAGGTAATCATAAAGATTTTCTATTAACCTTTTTTGTCTGAATCCAATCTAACATCTGTATTGTGTTCTTGTCAAGTCATTTCATTACGTATTTGCTGCTTGTACTGTATAACATGAATGCTATAACAGATTTGGCAGACAGAGGAACTTGTCCATCCCTTTAAACAAATATACAGGCATAATTGTATACAAGAAGAAACAATTCTGAGAGTTCAAATCCTTTTATTCTACACTCTGTACTATAGAAAGTCTGATGTTTGATATTTTCAACACTCAGCTACAATATAATATAACATTTTATCTGACTGGATAAAAAATCAGAGAGAAACAAGCATAAAACTTATTTTCAATTTGTGTTAATATTCAATGTTGGCCCTAAACATTCTCCACGACTACTATGGTAGTTTGTTTTATGTTATTTTTATACCAATCCAATAAACCAAAAACTTTGACTTCTATCAGGTCTTAAAGTTAAAGAAGTTTAAAGGGAACCTGTCACCAGATTTGGGCCCTATGAGCTGCGGCCACCATCACTGAGCTCTTATGTGCAGCATTCCAGAATACTGTGTATAAGAGCCCAGGCCGATCTGTATAACGTAAAAAACACTTTTATAATACTCCCCTGGGTGCTGATCGGTCCAATGGTTGTCGCTGCTCTCCGTTCCTCCATCTTCTGCGATCTCCGTCCTCCTGCTGAGCCCCATGCATGAGGCATCCAGTGTCATTCACAGAGTGGCCTCCATTGCGCTCCTGTGCAGGCACACTTTGATCTGCTGGCTGAAGGCAGATCAAAGTACTGTAGTGCGCATGCCTGGGTGATCTTTGACCTTTGCTTGCACCTCTCCATTAAAGGACTTTGCTCTGCCCTCAGCAGAGCTGATCAAACTGTGCCTGCGCAGGAGTGCAATGGAGCCCTCTCTGTGAATGACACCGGACACGTCATGCACGGGGCTGGGCAGGAGGAAGGAGATAGCAGAAGATGGAGGATGCGCCGGACTGGAGAGCAGTGACACCTATCGGACCAATCCGCCCCTTAGGTGAGTATTATACAAGTGTTTATATTATACAGAGCGGCCGAGGCTCTTATGCAGCATTCTAGAATACTGTGTATATAAGAACTCAGTGGTGGTGGCCGCAGCTTAAAGGGGCCAAATCTGGTGACAGTTTCCCTTTAACGGGAATCTTTCACCAGGTTTTTGCTATCTAATCTAAGAGAAGCATAACATAGGGCCAGAGCTCCTGATTCCAGCGATGTGGCGCTTACTGGGCTGCTTAGTTTAATTTTGATAAAATCACTATTAGAGTTGAGCGGATCAGTCATATTCCGAGTCCGTCGGATCCGGATCGGGTTGCCGCCGAAATCCGGGTCCGATCCGGAATCCGCGCCCATACAAATCAATGGGGAACAGGGGGGGAGAGAGAGAAAAAAAAAATAAAAAAATAAATAAATCCGGATCGTGCACCCCGAATCCCGGGTACTGGTCGGACTCGGGTCGGGCTCTCAAACCGTGCGGATCCGGGTCCGCTCAACACTAATCACTATTAATCGGCAGTAGATTATCATTAGGGGACTACTTGGAGTGCTGTCAGGTAGTCCAGTATATTCATGAGCTCTGTATAACTGCTAGATCTGCAGCAGAGAAATCAGTGGACCTATATTTTTCCAACACGTACAGCGACCCTAGTTCTCCCAGGAGTTGAAACTTTGGGTCTTCTCCACATACTTTGGTTTCCTCCTGCATTCCAAAGACATACTGATAAGGAATTGAAATTGTGAGCTCCAATGGTGATAGTAATGATGTCTGCAAAACGCTGTGAAATTAATGGTGCTATACAAGCGAGCAAAATAAATAATAAACTTACAATTATTAAATATTTTTTGGCATATCCTGGGAACAATCCTTAAAATCCAGTCTGCATACATACTGTATATGACTAAAAAGTCAATTGTCTCATCAGTTTAAATAATAAAACAAAACAATTTGCGTAGTTAATTATTTCCTAATGGAAGTGCTTTAGATTTTTCCTAGGACTGAATGAGTCACGGTTGTTCTTGATACTGTGATAACTTATTTTCTCACTTCGCTTCTCTAAAGGTTTTTAGTGTAATGAGATTGTAAAGTTGAAGTTGCATAACTAAGTGAGAAAGTTGGGAGTGTTACATCTGTTAAATAATATACTCATTTTAAAGACCAGAAAGAGGTCAGGAGAATAATAAATAATGCTGGAAATGGCAACATATGTTACTAGTTTGGAAGGTGCCAATATTATAAAATAGTATTTAAAGGGAAGCTGTCATGCGATTCATGCTGCTCTAACCGGCCAGGATAAGAGTAGTCTGTGGGAGAGACCAATCAATCACCTGTGATGAAAGGTGCGGCTCCGGACTAGTCTATTGGAGAGACCAGTCAATTGCCTGCGATGATAAACAACGCCCAGGTGCATCTCAAGACTAGTCTATACGAGAGACTGTAATAGCAGATTCTGCCAGGCAGAAAATATAGCCCAATAGTCCAATATAATAGTGGATAATAGCAAGGACTAAAACATAGCTTTTAATAAATACATTAAAAAAGGGTACCAAAGTGCTAGTGCATGAATTGTGCAAATAACAAAAGGTGATGCCAAATGGCAATAAATCAGAAAAATCTCACCCAGATCTTCTCCGTGGGTAAGATTAGACACCGGTCCAGGGTTGATCACTGGCTGGAAGAATCAGGGCAATGCGTCGGGTGATGGAATAACAAACCCTGTCGTGCCCCGTGATTGGACTTCCGCCCTGACAAGGGCAGCCCCAAATAAGTTGTCTGCCCCACAACCACAAAATGAAAATATATGTCCTCCCGACGCGTTTCCCTCTTAATAAAAAGAGTTCCTCAGGGGAGATAAGAAGGGAAATCAGCCTGCAATAGCAGGAGAAAGAAGAAGATCGACCTGCAGTGGCAGGGATCAATACAGGCTAATGGATCAAAAAAGACCTATGTGCCCGGGTAGACGGTGATACGAGAGACTGATCAATCCCTTGTGATTGGAGATACCGCCCAGGTGCAGCTGTGGACTAGTCTATGGGAGAGACTGGTTAATCGCTTGTAATGGGAGATCCCACCGAGGTGCGGCTCGGACTAGTTTATGGGAGAGACCAGTCAATTGCCTGCAATGGGAGATGCCGACCAGGTGCGGCACCTGACTAGTCTATGGGAGAGACCAGTCAATCACTTGGAATTGGAGATGCTTCCCAGGTGTGGCTCTGGACTAGTCTATGGGATAGACTGGTCAATCACATGCGATGGAAGATGCCACCCAGATGTGGTTCCGGACTAGTCTATGGGAGAGACTGGTCAATCACTTGGAATTGGAGATGCCTCCCAGGTGTGGCTCTGGACTAGTCTATAGGAGAGACCTGTCAATCACCTGTGATGGGAGATGCTGTCTCGGTGTGGGTTTGAGCTAGTCTATGGGAGAGACCGATCACCTGTGATGGGAGATGCTGCCCAGATGCGGTTCTGGTCTGGAGTAGTCTATGGGAGAAACCAGTCGCCTGTGATGTGAGATGCCTCTCAGGTGCATCTCCGAATTAGTTGACGGGGGAGACCGGTCAATCACTTGCGATAGGAGATGCCACCCAGGTGCGGCTCCAGACTAGTCTCATCACTGGTTATGGTCCCCGGCCAGATCTTCTAACTATATTTAATATGAATCACTATAAATTATTATAATTAAAGCAATTAAGTGTAACAAATTAAATGCACATGGAGATTTCTGCTCTTTTATTTGAAAATGTTAAGCAAAAATGATGTGATAGTTAGTTTTCAACATTTAAAACTCTTTCTGTTGCCATTTCTTTTTCTGCTAGATGATTCCTACCATGAAACAGCAGAGTACACCGTCAGCTGCAGTGTGGAGGGATTAAGTATAATGGAGGTAGGTGTTTTAGGTGATTGATGAATGTTGTCTTTGCTATATGCTCCTTGTAATCTGCTGATCAGCATGGGACTCCAACATGGTGGAATAATAAACGTGGTCCTCGGCTAATCGTAATATAATGTATGCAATATGAGCACAG
This sequence comes from Anomaloglossus baeobatrachus, assembly GCF_048569485.1. Taxonomy (NCBI): domain Eukaryota; kingdom Metazoa; phylum Chordata; class Amphibia; order Anura; family Aromobatidae; genus Anomaloglossus; species Anomaloglossus baeobatrachus. The sequence goes on from NC_134353.1 coordinate 741,471,210, forward strand.
CAGCTATTAATCGTTAATGTTTTACAAGACTATTTCCACTTTCCCATCTTACAATTGTAATGTATCCATAAAAATCGGATGCCGTACATATGGTCTGTATGACATCTGATTTTTTTTCTTGCACTGTACCTATTTCAGAGTCAAATGGCAGTATGCTGTGTTTTTTTTCTAATGCCGCATACAGCTGAGAAAAAAAATGCAGATCTGCTCTGCCTCATTAAATAACATGGGTCCAAGTGTAACCACTTTTTATCGGATTGCACTCGTCCAATTTATACATTCGTGTGAGCGAGCCCATAATAGGAATGTGTGATGAGAAAAATTACTTACTGTCTAAATAAGGTTTTTATGTTAAATGTATGTTGAAAATTTACAATATTTGTTTTACATCATCAAAATCACATACATTTCAATCTAAATTAAAAAAAAATAGAAATCTTGCAATTTTGAAATTGGCCACTGGTGCTACTTTAGACTTGTACATTCTGTTCTTTTAGGACATTCCATGTGTACATTAGCAAGAATAGACCGGCTCAGACCCCATATTTTGTAATGAAGCATCTAATGAGCATGTGCAAAGATCATTGTGAAGGGGGTGTAAAGGGTCAGCAGTCAGACATTGCCTATTATGAATGGTGGGTCCTGTGTTATTAGCTGTATATATAAGGTGGTACCACTTTATGTAATCCTGCTAGGGATTATAAGACTGCCAAAAGGTCTTCTATTTAAAAAAAAAAAAAATAGTCCCAGTGGTCAGTGTGAAAATTGCAATAAAAAAATAAATAAAAAAATATATATATATTTATGTTTTTATATATATATATATATATATATAAATATATGTAGAGATTGCGATGATAACAAAAAAAAAAATTCCCCAATGCTTTAACATAAAAACCTAATTTAAGGAATAGGTCATTTTCTGATAATACTGCTCCATTAAAGCGCTATTGCATAAAGTCTCATTGATGACCGTTACAGATGCTTTATTGCTTAAAGGGTTTATCCACTACTAGGGCAACCCTTTCTGATTTCACATGTTCTCTTCAGTTAAAATAATAAAGCCTATACTTACTGTATTTTCCGGCGTATAAGACCATTCCCAACTTTTCTAGTTCAAATATAGAGTTTGGGATATACCGTATATAATCGAGTATAAGCCGACCCGAGTAATGTGCCCATTGTTTAGTAATGTCCCATGCAGTAATGTGCCCATTGTTTAGTAATGTCCCTGCAGTAATGTGCCCATTGTTTAGTAATGTCCCTGCAGTAATGTGCCCATTGTTTAGTAAAGTCCCCTGCAGTAATGAGCCCATTGTTTAGTAATGTGCCCATCCTTTCCCCCCCCCTTACAGCAATGAGCCCATTGTTTAGTAATGCCCTCCTACCGGTCCCCTTCTTGTCCCCTATTATGCCATTGTTTGCACACAATAAACATTATTCTCACCTCTCCTCTGTTCCCATGATGACCTCAGCTGTTTCTTGTAGACCGCAAGGCACATAGACCCCTCTGTGATAGCGTCCAATGCACGGGGCTGCTGTCTGCCGTCATGGCTTTACTGCAGTCGAATGCTTTGCGGTGCTGTAAACCATTCAACTGCAGCAAAGCGCTGACAGCAGTGGCCCCGTGTATGGGATCCAATCATGGAGGAGTGCTTCTTGTGGACCGTAGGCCCATAGACCCCTCCATGATGGCGTCCTGTACACAGGGCCGCCGCCGTCAGCGCTTTACTGCAGTTGAATGCTTTACGGCACCGCAACACATTCAACTGCAGTAAAGCCATGACGGCAGTGGTGGCGGCCCTGTGTACAGGACACTATCGTGGAGGGATCTATGGGCCTACGGTCTGTCAGAAGAAGCTGAAGGCACCAAGGGAACGGAGGACAAGTGAGAATAATGTTCCTTGTGTCTAAGAAGGGGACCGGTAGGAGGGCATTACTAAACAATGGGCTCCTGCAGCACTGTGCGCCGCCATATAAGACGACACCCGGTGTGTAAGACGACTCCTGACTTTTGAGAAGATTTTTAGGGGTTAAAAAGTCGTCTTCGGAGTATAGCTTTATTATTTTACCTGGGGGACACATGTGAAATCAGAAGGGTTTGTCCTAATAGTGAACAACCCCTTTAAACATAAGGTTTAGCACAAAATATCTATTAATCTGTCACACTTTGCTATATCGGGGTCTTATCACAGTGAAGCACTTTAGTATCTGGGTGGGACTTGTGGTACTACTTATCGTGAGCTTCAGGAAGAATTTCTGTAATGGAGATCAATAAAAAAGAGGCAACCAAGTAGAGATGTAGAGATAGATGTATCACTGTATATACACACACACATATATATATATATATATATATATATATATATATATATATAATATGCTATTCAGGGTTATAAAACCTCTATAGGCATTGTAATGGGAAACCTCAGAAATTGTCATCCATAGGAATCTGTTAGCATGCAATTAATTTATTAAAGCGTTTCTATACATTTTAGGAAAATGCACATGTTTATAGCAGATATTTTGTTGGTCTTCAATATAAACTACAAAGGATAGGAGATACACAAGTGGTCAAAATTGTTGGTACCCCTCGTTTAATGAAATAAAAACCCACAATGGCCACAGAAATAACTTGAATCTGACAAAAGTAATAATACATAAAAAAATCTTTGAAAATGAACAATGAAAGTCAGACACTGATTTTCAGCTTCCACAGCATTAAAAAAAAAAAAAAAACTCATAAAATAGGCCTGGACAGAAATTATGGTACCCTTAACTTAACATTTGCTTGCACAACCTTTTTGGAGCAATCACTGCAATCAGTAACTGTCAATGAGACGTCTGCACCTCTCGACAGGTATTGTGGCCCACTCCTCAAGAGCAAACTGCTCCAGTTGTCTCATGTTTGAAGTTTGCCTTTTCCAGACGGCATGTCTCAGCTCTTTCCAAAGTTGCTCAATCGGATTTAGGTCAGGGCTCATAGAAGGCCACTTCAGAATAGTCCAATGTTTTCCTCTTAGCCATTCTTGGGTGTTTTTAGCTGTTTGTTTTGGGTCATTATCCTGCTGCAAGACCCATGACCTGTGACTGAAACCAAGCTTTCTGACACTGGGCAGCACATTTCTCTCTAGGATCCCTCGATAGTCTTGAGAATCATTGTACCCTGCACAGATTCAGGACACCCTGTGACAGATGCAGCAAAGCAGCCCCAGAACATAATAGAGCCTCTTCCATGTTTCACAGTAAGGACAGTGTTCTTTTCTTGATATGCTTCATTTTTCCGTCTGTGAACATAGAGCTAAAAAAGTAAATAAATCTTTATTTTTATATAGCGCTAAGATATTTCGCAGAGCTTTACATACATCAGGAACACTGTGTCCCCATTGGGGCTCACAATCTAAATTCCCTATCTGTATGTCTTTGGCGTGTGGGAGGAAACCAGAGTACCCCGAGGAAACCCACGCAAACATGGGGAGAACATACAAACTCCTTGCAGATGTTGTCTGACTGCAGTGCTAACCACTGAGCCACCATGCAGCCCTAGAGCTGATGTGCCTTGCCAAAAAGTTTCATTTTTATCTCATCTGTTCTTAGGAAATTCTCCCAGAAGCTTTGTGGCTTGTCAACATGTAGTTTGGCAAATTCCAGTCTAGCTTTTTTAACCAATTATTTTTTATTAATTTTCATTGAAACATCAGGAATGTATTCAACAAACATCTTGAAAACACATTGCTTACTGTTTGTACAATAATACGTCAGTCAGTATGGCCTTTTTATATCCTTTTTTTTCTTCTTCAACAATGGTGGTCTCCCATGAAGTCCACTTTGGCTCAAACTTCGACAGATGGTGCGATCTGACATTGATGTTCCTTGAGCTTGAAGTTCACCTTTAATCTCTTTATAGAAGTTTTCTGAGCTCTTTGGTTACCATTCGTATTATCTGTCTGTTTGATTTATCATCAATTTTCTTCCTGCGGCCACGTCCAGGGAGATTGGCTACAGTCCCATAGATCTTAAATTTCTGAATAAAATGTGCAACTGTAGTCACAGGAACATCAAGCTGATTGGACATGGTCTTATAACCTTTAACATTCTTGTCTATAATTATAATTTTCTTTCTAATCTCCTGAGACTCCTCTTTCCTTTGCTTCCTGTAGTCCATATTGAGTGTGGTACACACTATGTCACCAAACAGCACAGTGAGTATCTGTAGCCCTATATACAGGCCCACTGACTGATTACAAGATTGTAGACACCTGTGATGCTAATTAGTGGTCACACCTTGATTTAACATGTCCCTTTTGTCACATTATTTTCAGGGGTACCATCATTTCTGTCCAAGCCTGTTTCATGAGGTTTTGTTTTGTTTTTTTAATTCTGAGGAAGCATGGTTGAAAAGCAATGTTTGACTTTCATTTTTTAATTTTGATAGATTTTTTTATTTATCATTACTTCTGTCAGATTCAAGTTTTGTGACCATTGTGGATTTTTCTTTCATTAAACGAGGGGTACCAACGATTTTAGCCACATGTGTACAACACGAGCAATTTTCACTTTTTTCTATTGAATCAGTTCCATATACCGTATTTTTCGTTTTATAAGACGCACCCCAAATTCAGAGCAAAAAAAGGTGAAAAAAAGGGGTCCGTCTTGTAATCTATTGGTGTCTTACTGGAGGGAGCAGTAGCGGTGGTGGAGGAGTCATAGGGGGCAGGGGAGGTGGGTGTCCCAGAAACTGTAGGCTGTGGTGATGCAGAGGCTGCGGTGGAGGCTGGGGCTGCGGTGGAGACTGGGGCTGCCGTGCTGGGGTAGCTTTGGCAGCGGCTGCACACGGTGAGGGCTTCAAAGAAATGGCGCCCGGAGTCAGCGCAGATTGAGGTCTAGGCTCAAAGGCAAACCGAGACCTCATCTGCACAAGCGCTTCCTTCGGGCGCCATTTTCCTGAAGCCTGCTGGAGGGAGATCAGTGGGCCGGAGGCGGTGCCTGTGCAGATGAGAGCTTGAACCGAAAGCTCCATCTTCACACGCGCTGACTCCGGGCGGCATTATTTTAAGTCCTTACCGCCCGACCCTTAGCGCCAGTGCAGCCGCTGGAGACCCAGCACAGCTGCTGCAGACACCGCACAGCAGTCGGAGACCACGCACAGCCTCTGCAGATACCGCTTAGCCGTACCAGCAGCAGCCGCCACTGGAGACACCGCACAGTGGCTGCAGACACCGCACAGTAACAAGCTGCTGCAGCCCCTGCACAGCCACCGCAGTATTCCCCCACCCTTTTTTGACCCCTCTCCACCTCCCAGTAAGCTACATTCAGATTATAAGACACACCCCTCACTTTACTTCCAAATTTTTGGGAGGAAAAGTCCGTCTTCTAATCCAAAAAATACGGTATATTAATTGTTCTGACTACACAATGTGGCCACAGACTCTGCAGCTCGCCCTGCCTACATGACTTTTCAGAGGGTGTTAAAAAACTGTCACAGATATCTTTTTTTTTTACTCCACCTGTCAGTTGTCTAAAGCTGAATAAAACCTCTGATTAAGGAAACATTGTGCTTTGAGCATTACCATACTGTTCATTCTGAAGATGCAACCCAATCAAAACCATTTCAGTAATTACATTAACCAGAAAGTAAATGGCCTGTATCTGATTATACTGTACAATGCAGTTACAATCAATGTACAGACAAATTAGGATAGCAGAGCAGCAGTGGTCAGTGTGGAAGAAGAAAGGTTAGGTTAATTTACTTATTTCATCAGTTCTCAAACTTCATAGAGTGGTACAGAGATATATTGCCATTATGGAACATAACCAGCAGGCCCACAGTAGTGAGAGCAGTGTGTATAGGTAAAGCGGGCTTTACACGCTACGATATATCTAAGGAGATGATGGCGGGGTCACGTCGTAAGTGACGCACTTCTGGCATCGTTAGTGATATCGTAGCGTGTGACAGCTATGAACAAGCAGAAATACTCACCTTCTTGTTAATCGCGGACACGTCGCTCATTTTCTAAAAATCGCACGTCATGTTGTTCATCGTACCCGGGGCAGCACACTTCGCTCCGTGTGACACCCCAGGAAAGATGAACACAGCTTACCTGCGTCCCGCTGGCAATGCTGAAGGAAGGAGGTGGGCGGGATGTTTACGTCCCGCTCATCTCCGCCCCTCCGCTTCTATTGGCCGGCCGCTGTGTGACGTCGCTGTGACGCCGAACGTCCCTCCCCCTTCAGGAAGTGGATGTTCGCCGCCCACAGCGAGGTCGTTTGGAAGGTAAGTACGTGTGACGGGGGTTACAGCATTGTGCGACACGGGCAAGAAATCGCCCGTGCTGCACAAACGATTAATTGTAACATATAAAGCAGGCTTCAGAGTCCAGAACAGAAGCTCCGAATGATATCCACATCCTTCACTTGTCTTAAGCAGGGCTGTGGAGTCGGTAAGCCAAACCTTAGTCTCCGACTCCTCAATTTCCCTTGCACCGACTCCGACTCCACGACTCCGACTCCTACATATATTGCTTATAGTTAAGTGAAAAATTTATTGTAGTACATGAACATGTGTATGTGAACATCAGACAATTAATATTTTTTATGATACCATAATCAAGATATTTGGATAGAACGTAAGATATATTTATTGGAATACAACTTTAGAACACAAAAAACTAATAAATTGTACATATGTAATACACTATGTAATATACAGTAGATTACATATATATCTTGTGTGTATATATATATATATATATATATATTACATATTGTATTACATATTTACAATTTATTAGTTTTTTTGTGTTCTAAAGTTGTATTCCAATAAATATATTTCATGTTCTATCTAAATATCTTGAGTATTGTATCATAAAAATGATTAAATGTCTGATGTTCACATGGTACTACAATACATTTTTCACTTAAATATAATATAACATATACAATATACTAAATGTTATTATCTAGTATGTTTTTGTTGAAAACTGTTTTTTTGCCACTTACATAGTGTTATATTTAACACTATGTAATACACTATATAAGTGGCAAAAAATAGTTTTCAACAAAAACATACTAAATAACATTTGTGCAGTCTATGAATTTGTTCTAAGAAATAGAATTGCCTCCATCAGATCCTCCTTCATAGTTGACCTCAAATCTGACCTAATAATTTTAAGGCTAGAGAACAACCTCTCTACACTAACTTGGGTTGGAGGCAAAGCCGTAACCACATGGGCAACATCTCTAACAATTTCCGAGTATAAAGGAATTGCCTCATGCACAGTCAGTTTTGATGAACGGTTGAATTCTTCTATTTCTCTGAGTGCAAGTTAAAAATTTTACTGAAATCTGGTCAATCTGCTGCTATAGGAGACGGAGTGAAATATTTTTCCTTGCGGCAACGCTTTGCCTGCTTCATGTCATCCAAATACTTGTCAAAGTTAAACTCCTCATCTGATGAGGATGAAGATATGGCAGCAGTAGCACTGTCAGGCCCCAAGTCCTCTTGCGCCTGGCAGTCCTGTAGCCGCTCATCCTAACTGCTACCTCACTCAAAGCTTCTTTTCCTTTAGTAAGCTGTTGATCACCAAGCAGTATACGATGACTTGGGTCCACATAAACAGGTGCCAGAAGAATTTTATTTTCTAATAGCTGTGTCTCTCTCCGTTTCATTGAAGCAGAAATGCCATCTGCAATTAAACCTCCTCTTTGGGACAGGCCAAATAGCAAGTTCTTCCACTCCCTTATGAAAATGCCAGGAGTTAAATCCTCAGCTTGTAATATTTAGTCACGGGAAATGGGTGATTAAGCAATTCCATCAATTCAGCCACCTGTGTCCATTGACCTTCATTTAATGTTACTTGAGGGTTCACCATATCTATAAGAAACGATTTTAGTTCAAGCAATCGCTCAGTCATTAAATAAGTGCTGCCTCACCAAGTGGCTTGATCAACAATTGCCCCTTTCCCAGCATGTCTCTTCAAGATGGAATTAATTTTAGGGGTTCTGGCGACAATAGCCAACTTCCTTACTTTTCCAAGTAGATTTCCAGCATGTCCGCCCAGTTTCACACATCCGGCTTTTCGCCGGTTTGGCTGATGAGGCGCACGCCAGTACAGTACGATATAGTACAGTGGCAGCGCCGCAACTTCCGGGTCACATGCTCCGCTCACATGATAGCATGTGACCGGCGTTTGTCGCGCTGCCACTGTACTCTATACACTGTACTGGAGTGCGCCGCATCCGCCAAACCGGCGAAAAGCCGGATGTGTTAAACCGGGGTCCCTCTTATTGTCAGCTGCAGCATGTGCACAACACAGCGCATGTGATGAATATGAAAGTGTTTTGAAGCAGCTTCAACAAGATCATCTAATCCTAAAGTATCATTTTGCTGTTCTTCTGTTGTAATATCTGTTTGTTCCTCAGTTACATGAACAGCACTGTGGCTTTTCCAGCTGACAAACGTATCCTCAAAAACGCAGCAAAAACGCTGTGTGATTGCAGCCTTAGATCAGGAATAGAACAGACATTTATAGAACATTTCATAACTTTCCCAAATTCCTATGAAAAAATATTCAGCACATTCTGCATTGCACTATTGTCCCCAAATTATTATATATTTTAGGAGTTGGAGTTGGTGCATTTTATACCTACTCCGACTCCACCAAAATGAGCTCCGACTCCACCAAAATGAGCTCCGACTCCGACTCCACAGCCCTGGTCTTAAGTGTGCTGGTAGAGTCCAGTCTGTTCTGTAAATCCAGACACATGGGGAGAATATCGAAAATATGAAATATATATTTTGCTACCAAGTATTTTATAGAAATTGCACTACACATAACTTGTCTGTATGGTGCAATGTATGTACAGTTGAAACCAGCAGTTAACATACACTATCTTTGCAGAAAGTAATAAAAATGCCTTAAAATATTCTCTCTCTCATTATTCTGGCATTTGGCCAATATAAATAATTTTTGTTCCTAATTGACCTAAAACGGGAAAGGTTTATTTTAATTTCATGTCAGATAGTGAGAAAAACATGCAGATGTGTCTTCTTAGATAGTGTTTGTAAACTTCTGGTTTTAACTGTATGTATGAACAGTAAATGTATATATTGTGACAGAACTATAGGAAAAGTGTTTGATCTGTGTATATTTCACATAGGTTCCAGTTGTAGGCCAGGTTCACACGAGCATATAGCATTCGATGCAAGAGAATCGGCTGAGATATGCTAATGCAGTCATCTCAAACTGTGCTGCGAGCGTGAGCCGAGTGTCATTATACTATGATCTGCTTCTCTGCTGCGAGCATGAGCCGAGTGTCATTATACTATGATCTGATTCTCTGCTGCGAGCGTGAGCCGAGTGTCATTATACTATGATCTGATTCTCTGCTGAAGAGCATGAGCCGAGTGTCATTAAACTGTGATCTGATTGATGCAAGATTCAGATCACAGGTGCAGAGAAGATGTAGAGATTAATTTCTCCACCTTCTCCATTGCCTGTCTCAGCGTATATTGGACTGCACTCTGATGTCATCCGAGTGCAGTCTGATGTTTCACATTCAAAACAATAGGAGTAGTGCACCCCTAGATCTCAATAAATGGAACAATAGTATAACGAGGTGCTAGCCAATGCAGTGTGAGAGGGAAGAAGAAGAAAAAAAGAGAAATAGACACTGCACATGACAGCCCGCACAACCACAACGAATAATGAAAAAATATAATAGCCTTTATTACAAAACCTTTAAAAACACAACAATATCTGCAACAATAGCCATCCAAAATAGTGCTCCCACAATGCGTGGAGTAGATGAGATCCCCCCTATGTATAAGACAATGATGTTCCAAAAGCATATATGGTGACAAGAGTACTAACAGAGTAGTAACAATAACATAATTAATGTTTCACATTCCCCCATAGACTTGTATGGGTGCACATGATCCAAGACACACTGCCAAAACGGAGTGGGTGGAAAATGCAGAAGTGGTGCCCATGTATCTATAAGTGTCCATTCTCACTAGTGTATAAATAGTTGCTCCGATCCTCATCCAGAAAAGTGGGATGAGTGTAATACATATGTCAATCCGTATGTCACGCGAGTGCTATGTGAGTGTGCAATGTTATTCTCACCTAGCATCCGTATGACTTACCTTTCTAAAATTATCTTTTACATACAATAAAACTCAGTACATTAAAGCTAGTTGTCATAATTAATAAAGCAATCTTATATAAAGGTATAGATGGTTGAATGAATGGATAGATAGAAAGATTATAGAAAGATATTAAATATATAATATAGATAATAAATAGATGGTTATTATAAAGCTATACATAAGGATAGATAGATAAGACAAAAAGTTTGGAGCAGAACAAAAACAAAAGACTTTTTTAGTGTGCAATGTTCCCACCTTGCGGTTTCTTCAGATATCCATCCATGAAAAAGACAAAAATACTTGAGAAGAAAAAGGTTCAAGTGGGAAGCGAAACGTCACTATGCAGCTATTTGACCAATAAAGGTCAGGTAATTTAAAAATCTGTGGAGTGCTGCCTGCATAGTTTTGTCTTGATAGATAGATAGATATATAGCCTGCAGATATATAATTTCACAACTCCCCTACATATTATAAACTTGCACCCTTTAGTGCCTGTCATGTAGAGTTTTTTCCACAGTTGTCCTAAGTTTTGGTCCTGAAGAAGGAGGATTATCTCTGAAATGCGTTGACAAATAAAGGTCACAATCATCCATCAGCCTGAGTCTTGGGGATTTCTTCCACGACATCACGGCTTTTAACCCTTTCTTTTATCATCATTGAGATTGTCTCATAATTGACAGCCACCGAACAGTTACACCCATCTACTGTTCAGAGAAGCCTGGACAGAAGTGGTGTCCACGGATGAATTGCTGCCAAAATCCATACATTTTACTTTGAAACAGGACCAAGTGACTCGACTATGCTCAAAAACAGGAAATGATAGCATGTGCTCTGCACTATTGAGTAAAAATATGAAATATTTGTCCATATCAGGAGGCCATTTGTTTGTAGAAGTGCTGAATAGTGGTACAATAATGTGTGTCTACAGCAGAGGCCTAGCTAGGGGTTCAGCACAGGGGGATTAAACATCTGAGTGGGCCCCTAACAAGGTAAGCATGGCTACAACTATGATGGTGCATCCTAATCGTGGGTATAGGAATTTAGCAGTAACTGAAAATAAATATGTATAGAAAGACAAACACTGATATCACTGCCATATGGTGACCATATAGTGGTAGATACCAGTCCTGCAGAACATATTAAGAGATTACAGTACAGGTATAGATGGTGACTTACAGGTGATGTTCTTTCTGTTGATTGTTCAGTTTTCCGGTCTTTCCCATGTGACTCAGACTGACATAATGTCTTCTAGCTTTGACTCGTTTGCAGAATTTACAACAAAGACACTTTTGACATTCCCATCTATTTCCAGCCTGCACACACTCCTTCTCCCAATGCTACGCCTGCTGCATCCGTACGCATCCCTATTACTGGACCTGCTATGTGACTCAAAAACAGTGCTCCCCACATAATAATGCAACCACTGTGCCCCTTACATAGTAAATTGCCTTTATTGTGACATTTTACCTGGTATTATTGCCCCTTATAAAATATAAATGCTTTGTGCAAGTTCCCTAGAAAACAGTGCCTGCATTTTCCCCCAAGAAAGTAACAATACCCCTTGTGTGCCCCTTTAAAGGTCACAAACCTTTATTAATCCTATAACTATAATACTTCTTAATTCCCCACGTAACATTGTCTGTTGAGTCCCCCTATGTACAGTAATAATGTTCTTTGAGCCTCATGATATTCTTTAATAACATCTCGAGTTCCTCCAAAGTAATAATAATGTCACTTGAGTCCCCCATATGCGCTCCCCTATGCATAGTAGGATGCCCCCACAGCCCCCTATGAACAGTATGATGAGCCCATAGCTCTCCTATACACAGAATGATCTCCATAGCTCCCATCTACACTGTATAATGAAACCCACACTGTAAGATGGCATTCACAGCAGCCACCACACTGTAAGATGGAATTCACAGCAGCTACCACACTGTATGATGGCCACCACAGCAATCACCACACTGTATGATGGCCACCACAGCAGCCTCCACACTGTATGATGGCCACCACAGCAGCCACCACACTGTAAAATGGCCACCACAGCAGTCACCACACTGTATGATGGCCACCACAGCAGTCACCACACTGTATGATGGCCACCACAGCAGTCACCACACTGTATGATGGCCACCACAGCAGCCACCACACTGTAGGATGGCCACCACAGCAGCCACCACACTGTATGATGGGCATCACAGCAGCCACCACACTGTATGATGGCCACCACGGCAGTCACCACACTGTATGATGGCCACCACAGCAGCCACCACACTGTAAAATGGCCACCACAGCAGCCACCACACTGTATGATGGCCACCACAGCAGCCACCACACTGTATGGTTGCCACCATGGCAGTCACCACACTGTATGATGGCCACCACAGCAGCCACCAACACTGTAGGATGGCCACCATGGCAGTCACCACACTGTATGATGGCCACCACAGCAACCACCACACTGTATGTTGGCCACCATGGCAGTCACCACACTGTATGATGGCCACCACAGCAGTCACCACACTGTATGATGGCCACCACAGCAACCACCACACTGTATGTTGGCCACCACAGCAGTCACCACACTGTATGATGGCCACCACAGCAGTCACCACACTGTATGATGGCCACCACAGAAGTCACCACACTGTATGATGGCCACCACAGCAGTCACCACACTGTATGATGGCCACCACAGCAGTCACCACACCGTATTATGATCCCCAACAGCAGTCAGCACACTGTAAACCACAATGTATGATAGCCTACTTACATCAGTTCCCCCACTGATCTCTAACACTTTGGCATATAAGCTGCCTCCTGTTACAGACAAATATTTCACATTTTGACTCCTCAGTCCAGAGCACCTGCTGACTTTTTTCTGCATCCTAGTTCCTTTGTTTTATGCTTAATTGAATCTCTTGACATTGTTTTCACCTTGAAAGTAAAACTTTTTTAGTCCCAATTCTTTCATCATGAAGACAGCTTGTGGCCAGACTTCTGACAGGGGTTGCATGCTTTCAGAAACTCTTGATCATCAGGCGCAGTGTTGTTTTATAATAAAAAAAAAAAAAAGCAAATTGTGTTTGACTCACCATCCCCAGGTCCTGTGCTGAGTCTCTGACGCTGCTCCCAGTGTCTGGTATTAGCTATGGCGGTGACATGACCTCATCAGAGCGGCCACCAATCTGTGAGCTGAGATTCTCTTCCCATTGCTTCCTCAAAGCTACTGAGCTCAATGATTGGCTGTTCATGTGACGTCAGAGCTGCAGTCAGTACTGGACCCTGGGCGCAGCGGCACTGCACTGTGAGTGAAGCCCGGTTTGTTTATTTTTTATTTTTATAACAAACTGCTCCCGGGACCATGATTTTATGAAAGAAGACAACCTCTTTAACATTACTAGATTTTAAAGCATTCTTACCTTGCAGCATATTTGCCCTGCGTCTTAGGATAGGTGTGTCTATGTGCGTGTATATATATACATATTTTCATTTATATATTCACACATGCATATTGTTTATTAACGGTTGTCACTTGCTATCATCAGGACTGTGCTGTAATGTCTTCACTTTTTAGTCTCCTCTTTTTCTGTTCCCTTACTGGTTTCTGGATATTAATATGGGATTATTTATAATGCAATATTGATACAGCCAGAGAGACATCTATCATGTCCCAGTAGTGTGACTTCATTGAGGAGTAATTGAAATCTTGCACATGAAGCCATATTTCACATGTATCTGTCTGAAGTCTCTTCTTTTTTTCTCACTGAGCAATGAACACTCGCCGAATTCTTTTGTCACTGTGGGTTTTGGTTTTAGAGAAAATTCAAGCTATCAACTATATACCCACCCTATCAACTATATACCCACCCTATCAGCTATATACCCTACTATGAACTATATACTCACCCTATCAACTATATACCCAGCCTATCATCTATATACCCTGCTATCAACTATATACCCACCCTATCAGCTACAGTTAGGTCCAGAAATATTTGGACAGTGACACAATTTTCGCGAGTTGGGCTCTGCATGCCACCACATTGGATTTGAAATGAAACCTCTACAACAGAATTCAAGTGCAGATTGTAACGTTTAATTTGAAGGTTTGAACAAAAATATCTGATAGAAATTGTAGGAATTGTACACATTTCTTTACAAACACTCCACATTTTAGGAGGTCAAAAGTAATTGGACAAATAAACCAAACCCAAACAAAATATTTTTATTTTCAATATTTTGTTGCGAATCCTTTGGAGGCAATCACTGCCTTAAGTCTGGAACCCATGGACATCACCAAACGCTGGGTTTCCTCCTTCTTAATGCTTTGCCAGGCCTTTACAGCCGCAGCCTTCAGGTCTTGCTTGTTTGTGGGTCTTTCCGTCTTAACTCTGGATTTGAGCAAGTGAAATGCATGCTCAATCGGGTTAAGATCTGGTGATTGACTTGGCCATTGCAGAATGTTCCACTTTTTTGCACTCATGAACTCCTGGGTAGCTTTGGCTGTATGCTTGGGGTCATTGTCCATCTGTACTATGAAGCGCCGTCCGATCAACTTTGCGGCATTTGGCTGAATCTGGGCTGAAAGTATATCCCGGTACACTTCAGAATTCATCCGGCTACTCTTGTCTGCTGTTATGTCATCAATAAACACAAGTGACCCAGTGCCATTGAAAGCCATGCATGCCCATGCCATCACGTTGCCTCCACCATGTTTTACAGAGGATGTGGTGTGCCTTGGATCATGTGCCGTTCCCTTTCTTCTCCAAACTTTTTTCTTCCCATCATTCTGGTACAGGTTGATCTTTTTCTCATCTGTCCATAGAATACTTTTCCAGAACTGAGCTGGCTTCATGAGGTGTTTTTCAGCAAATTTAACTCTGGCCTGTCTATTTTTGGAATTGATGAATGGTTTACATCTAGATGTGAACCCTTTGTATTTACTTTCATGGAGTCTTCTCTTTACTGTTGACTTAGAGACAGATACACCTACTTCACTGAGAGTGTTCTGGACTTCAGTTGATGTTGTGAACAGGTTCTTCTTCACCAAAGAAAGTATGCGGCGATCATCCACCACTGTTGTCATCCGTGGACGCCCAGGCCTTTTTGAGTTCCCAAGCTCACCAGTCAATTCCTTTTTTCTCAGAATGTACCCGACTGTTGATTTTGCTACTCCAAGCATGTCTGCTATCTCTCTGATGGATTTTTTCTTTTTTTTCAGCCTCAGGATGTTCTGCTTCACCTCAATTGAGAGTTCCTTAGACCGCATGTTGTCTGGTCACAGCAACAGCTTCCAAATGCAAAAACACACACCTGTAATCAACCCCAGACCTTTTAACTACTTCATTGATTACAGGTTAACGAGGGAGACGCCTTCAGAGTTAATTGCAGCCCTTAGAGTCCCTTGTCCAATTACTTTTGGTCCCTTGAAAAAGAGGAGGCTATGCATTACAGAGCTATGATTCCTAAACCCTTTCTCCGATTTGGATGTGAAAACTTTCATATTGCAGCTGGGAGTGTGCACTTTCAGCCCATATTATATATATAATTGTATTTCTGAACATGTTTTTGTAAACAGCTAAAATAACAAAACTTGTGTCACTGTCCAAATATTTCTGGACCTAACTGTATATACCCACCCTATCAACTATATACCCACCCTATCAACTATATACCCAGCCTATCCGCTATATACCCACCCTATCAGCTATATACCCTACTATCAACTATATACCCACCCTAGCAACTATATACCATACTGTCAACTAAATACCAACCCTATCAAGGATATACCCTACTATAAACTATATACTCACCCTATTAACTATATACCCTACTATCAACTATATACCCACCCTATCAACTATATACCCTACTATCAACTATATACCCACCCTATCAACTATATACCCTATATATATACCCTACTATCAACTATATACCCACCCTATCAACTATATACTCTACTATAAACTATATACCCACCCTATCAACTATATACCTTATATATATATATATATATATATATATATATATACACCCTACTATCAACTATATACCCACCCTATCAACTATATACCCTACTATCAACTATATACCCATCCTATCAACTATATACCCTACTATAAACTATATACCCACTCTATCAACTATATACCCACGCTATTGACTATATACCGTACTATAAACTATATACCCACAATATCAACTATATACCCTACTATAAACTATATACCCTACTATCAACTATATACCCTACTATCAACTATATACCCTACTATCAACTATATACTCACCCTATCAACTATATACCCTACTTTCAACTATATACCGACCCTATCAACTATATACCCTACTATCAACTATATACTCACCCTATCAACTATATACCCTACTATCAACTATATACCCACCCTATCATCTATATACCCTACTATAAACTATATACCCACCCTATCAACTATATACCCTACTATCATCTATATACCCTACTATCAACTATATACCAACAATATCAACTATATACCGTATTAGATATGCCTTGATATGAAAGCGGGTAGATCCATGAGACCCTGTGACAATTAACTCTACCGTAATCCTGCTTAGTGTGGTTCTTTTTCTTTTTGCTCTTTTCCTTTTTATCTGCAATTTCTTGTTTCCGAAGCAATCAGAGGACTGAGTTGTGTTTGTGCTTTTCTGTGCAGAGGCACACAGCTGTTCTCCTTGCACAAGTCATTCCCAGCATTCCAGCTGTCACTCTCACAAATGTCATTACAATTTCCCCAGCTTTGGCATCAGTAAGTACAAGAAAAAGTAGCTGCTGTAGATCAGACCACATTTTTTTTCTGTTTGCAAAAAGTACTTACTAAACAAAGTCAAGGCAATAACTGCTTGATGCAAATGTGAAAAAGATATCGTGTAGATATAGCATATGCTTGGTGTGTATAGATTATATGTTACTAGTATATGTAGCATGTTTTGGTGCGACGTCTTGTGTTGAGTATTTTATACTAAATCTTAAATCATGGACTTGCTTGGCTGAAGAGTTAATTGTATAGTTTTGTATGCTTGTTTTCATCTATAACCTATCAATAAAATGTACAATATAAGCTGAATTTTAT
Organism: Anomaloglossus baeobatrachus; assembly: GCF_048569485.1. Classification (NCBI taxonomy): domain Eukaryota; kingdom Metazoa; phylum Chordata; class Amphibia; order Anura; family Aromobatidae; genus Anomaloglossus; species Anomaloglossus baeobatrachus. The sequence goes on from NC_134353.1 coordinate 741,488,487, forward strand.
GTATTACAGAGATTAAGATTTACGGTCTCAGACACGGGGTTTATGTGTTGTGAGATTATGCTAGCTGTCTATTGTATTTATATTGAAATATTAACATTTGGGTTACATTTGGGGTACAAAGGACTTGTATTTCATGCACGTACACACTTTATATATACAGTATATCTCTATATAATGTGTGTGTATATAATATATTTTTATTGTATTTTTGTATATATAAACATACATATTGTAAGACTGCAGACGATATAAGAACATTAGGACTCTTATGTCTCAGAGGTTCAGAGCGCTCCTCGTTCCCAACAACCAATTATGATTAATAGCTCTTATGCGCTTGTAGATATCTTTTAGATGTGCAAAAATGAGCAAATCAGACTGGTTTTTAACCTAAGAGGTGTTTTATCATCATAAGTCTCCGGCAGTCATCTAGCTAGAGCCTGTCTGGCAGACTGTACTGCAGACATTGACCACAAATATGACCCATTATTGAATGATGAAGAAAGTCACGTGGGAGGACGCGGACCAATCCCATGTCATTACAAGCTTGTAATTTTGCAACTATGAACCTAATACTTACCGTATATATTTTGTAAATTACAGCTGACAAGTTAATTACTAGTAGAAATGTATTGCTGTATCAGTGTGTCGGGTATGAGTATTAATAACCATATAGTCAGCCACTGTACAATTTTTTAATATGTCGGGGTTTTTTTTATAATTTCTATAGTGCATAGAATAAAATGAAATGGAAAAATGTCTCCTACACATGGAGATCATCATGTTTTTTACGTTACATCCACAAACTTAAATGTATTGGGATTTTATGTGATATACTAACACAAAGTAACAAGTGACGTGTAAGGCTAAGTTCACATTTCCGCTAAAATGTATCAGTCACAATCCGCTGCTCTTGTAAACAACGGAATCCGTTTAGCGGATTCCGCTGCTCCCATAGACTTGTATGAGCAGCGGATTGTGACTGATGATGCTGCGTTGCACCCTCCGCCCGACTGATCAGTCGTGGAACGACTGACCGCCGGGCGGGAGGAACGCAGCATGTAACGTTTTTTGAGCAGCGAGATCCGTCGGATTTCGCTGCGCATGCTCTCTGGCTCCCTGCACACGTCACCAGCTTTGGTTGGTTACCCGATATTTACCCTGGTTACGGTGCAAGGAGCCAGCGCTAAGCGGTGTAGGCCCGTAACCAAGGTAAATATCGGGTAACCAAGGTAAACATCGGGTGCTTTGCTGTTACCCGATATTTAGGCTGGTTACGTGTGCAGGGAGGCCGACACTTCCCCGCTCGGCCCCGCCCCCTCCCGCACTCCGCACATGTATGTACACACACACACACACACCTGTCCCCAGCCATGCAGACAAGCACTGCCACTGACACCCTCGTCTGGCCCCGCCCCCCGCTCGGCTCCGCCCCCTCCCGCACTTTGCATGTGCACACACACACATACATACATACATACATACATGCACATACACACACTCACTCACACATACACTCACCTGTCCCCAGCCATGCAGACCGCAGCACTTCCACTGACATCCTCAGCGCCTGGCCCCGCCCCCCGCTCGGCTCCGCCCCCTCCCGCATTCAGCATGTGTGTATAAACACACACACACACACACACACACACTCTCTCACTCACTCACTCACTCACCTGTCCTGCAGTCCCTGCGGCACTGACGTCCTCAGTGCCGCGGCCCCGCTCGGCTCCCCTCCCCCCCGAACTCCGCCCCCCCCCCCGCACACAACGGAATCCGACAAAGAATTCTGTTCTTTGTCATCCGTTGTACAGCGTTGAACAGCGCATCAGTCACATGCGTCAAGCGACGCATGTGACTGATACAAAACAACGGAAATGTGAACTTAGCCTAAAGGAAATGATACATAATATTCTAAATATTTAAAAAATATAAATATGAAAATTGTAGTCAGCTCCTTGTAGTCTGGTACTCCTAAATAAAATCCTGAGTGACCAATGGCCTCTAGAAGTCACCTAAATAATAAATTGAGTCCACCTGTATGTAATTTATTCTCAGTATAACTGCATCTGTTTTGTGAATGCGTCAAAGCTTTTCTTTTTTTAAAACATTAGAGATCAAACAGCATTATGAAAACCAAGGCAAACACCAGACAGGTCAGGGATAAATTTGGGGAAAAGAGTTAAGCAGGGTAAAGTTATAAAAAAAAATACCCAAGCTCTGAACATTTCACGTAGCGCTGTTCAATCCATCATATTTATTTCTAAATATTTAGGAAACCATGTATCATTTTCTTTACACTGAAAAAATACTTAACAAATACTTGCTATTTAGTGTTGTATGCTTCATACAATCCCAAGAAAATACATTTAAGTTTATGGGTGTACCATGAAAAAATGTGGAAAAGTTCATGAGGTATGAATACTTTTTCAAGGCATTGTAGATTGCATTCTTTCCCCCAACCCACTGATTAGTTAAAGGAAATCTAAGCCATCTTTATGGGCATGTGGGTCATAGAGGAAGCTGAATAAAACGGTACGTTGATATCTGCGATCTGATGGTTTATTTCAGAGAAATACACAGTATTATTATAAGTAAATGAGCAGTTCCAGGCTATGGACCGGACAGTGACTTACATGAGATCCTGCCTCCAGAGCTTATATTAAATAGAAGGGAGAGTTACCAGTGTGATGTGTGACGGCCGCTCTCTGCTCTCCTGATCTCACTGCAGAGCTGTGTGTGATTATAACTGACAATTGCAGAGTCCTCTCGTAGCTTCAGTTTTCATCTCACAGACAGCCAATGCTGCAGTACAGCAGAGCTGTGAGAGCTGCAGCAAATGTGTTTGTAAGGAGACAAAGTTCAGTTCTACTGTCCTGTGTTAGTTACATGTCTCACACTGGTAACTCCCTCTGTTATTAAAAATAAGCCCTGGGCTCATCCACCCTCACTCAACCATCTCCATTCTCAGATCCAAGAAGTGAGGAGAATGGAGTATCTATCAGCTATGTTAAATAACATGATAGATCACTTTTAGAGTATTTGGTCCCTTTGGGATTTTTACTGGGCTAATAGAGAATAGTGGGTCTGTATGGTCTTTACGGAAATCCTATATACTCCTATATACTCACCTGTACTTTCTGTTCCCCTCTGCCTCTTCTTTTCTTGTCTCGTATTGTAATGTGTGTCTTGTTATATAGTCCTTGTCTTTCTTATATTAATGGATAATAAGATGTGTACCCTGATATATGGCTTTTTGCTATAGCCCACATGCCTGTGGAGCATATTCATGTTATTTTTCTTTGTATGTTTTGAAAAATGTAATACATTTTCAGTTATAAAAATAAACCCTGAAGGAAAATTCCCCTGTAGATCATTGTCCGGCCCGTAGCCTGGAACAGCTCATTTACATATAAGAAGAATGTGGTATTCTCTGGAATAAGGCATTGGATCACAGATATCAAGGCTTCATTTTATGCAGCTTCCTATGACCTACATGCCCATTTAGACGCCTTGATCCTACTGATGAACTCCCTTTAACACCTTGGTCTGAAGGTGTTCCCCTAATGCATTGGGAAATCTTGAACGCTGTAACGCTGTACTTCTTGTAAAAACTGTGATATGTTTTGACATGCAGTTTTCTTGCCTCAGACCTTCCTGATTGAAGTTCTAAAAAAAGAAAAAGAAAACTTTGTGCAAATCCCCACTGATGGAGCAATAATCTGCTGCAGCCAAGGCTTGTTGTGAGACAATTAAGGCTTGTTTACACGGATCCGAAATTTGCAGCTTATTACACCATCCGTTATCAATTTATGCTTCGAATATTAAACAGTAAATGTGTAACTTTTTGTCAGCAGAATCTTGTGCAAAATTTGCACAATGGAGTATAGAACTTGCCGTAAGTCCGGCATATTACAATTCACAAATTAATTTGTGACCTAATAGAATAAGCAGAACATAATAATTCAAAGTAATTGGATTGTTAAAAGATAGAAAGTAAAGAATGGTTTGATTTTGCCATCGTTCCCTATAACGAGCGGCACCTTAGACCAGGAGCCGCCTATGTGCGGTCTGAGTCTCTGCTTCTTCTGAGCAGCAGATGTGTTTTTTCATGGTAACAAATCTCTTATCTGTTGCTTAACACATTCCCTCTGTGTAAATCACAGGCTGCATCCGTATAAACACACAATCACGCTTGTTCACAGAAAACTTTAAACTATTTGGCTTTATCAGTCAACTGCGGAAATTCAGAGCTGACCTTCAGTAAAACAGCTGGCACAATCGGTTAATAGAAAGTGAGAGCAATTTAGGCTAAGCTTACTGGTCGTGGCCATGATGTAGCCAAATCTGTGCCGGCGTGTGGCTTTATCACAAATTTTGAGCAATTGATCATTGTAAGTGGTTATGTGGCTTTACAAGTAAACAGCAGTTTTACCCCCCCCCAGAAATTTCTGAAACTGAAATTCAGTACGATTCATTTAAATGGTGCTTTGGTGGCTAGTAGTGATGAGCCACCACCCTAGTGTTCGAGTTCGGTTCGTCGAACGGCGGGTGTGTTCGTCGAACACCTTCGAACACCATTGAAAACAATGGCAGGCAAACACAAACATGCACAAACATGAACGCACACATACATATTATGCTCACCTTACCTTCCGTTCCATCGATGGCCTCCTGGGACTTGCAGTTCGCCGCTACAGGATGTGTATCTGGTAACCTTCGCGACCGATGCCGGAAGTTCCGCTGCCAGAGCGCTGATGTCAAAGGCAGGAGCCGCTTGCCTCTGACTGGCCAATGCACTGCCTTTGAGTAGCGTCTGACGGGAAGTTCCTCCCTTGTCGCGATGGTTACCCGATACACATCCTGTAGCGGCGAACTATGTGTATCGGGTAACCATCACGACGAGGGAGGAACTTCCTCTGTCAGACGCTACTCAAAGGCAGCGCGCTCTCCAATCAGAGGCAAGCAGCTCCTGCCTTTGATGTCAGCGCACTGGCAGTGGAAGCTCCGGGGCATCGGTCGCATGGTTACCCGATACACATCCTGTACTGGCGAACTGCAAGTCCCAGGAGGTCGGCGATGGAACAGAAGGTAAGGTGAGCATAATATGTGTGTGTGCGTGTATGTTTGTGCATGCTTGTGTGTGTTTGTGCATGTGTGGAATGGCACAATAGGGGACCAGGATGGGACATTTAACAAGTTGTGGAACGAATTGTCTGCATTGCAATGATTTCCTATGGGAAATCTTGCTTTGCTGAACGAGTAACTTGGTTAACAAGCACACTCCCAGAACGGTTTGTTCTCATTAACCAAGGTTCCACTGTATTAACATTGAATGACAGTATTACTGTGAAAAGCCAGTTACGCTTTTGGTGATCGAACTGTTATCGAACATAACCTCGAACTTCAAGCTAATTGTTGGCGTTCGTCGAACGACTAGAACATCGCCTAAAACAGGTCGAATTTGAGATTGGCAAACAGTTTGATTCGAACACCGCTCATGTCTAGTGGCTAGCACATGCAGGTCTGCATTTTCCATTCAAATGTAGGGAATAGTTTCAGAAGGGGCTGGAGCAAAATCTGCTCTCTGTGTATTCATCCTTAATGAGAAAGAAAAACAAAAATTAAAAACTGATCAAATTTTTTCAATCCGGCAGGCCAAATAAAAAGAGAACATTACATTCTTCATTGTGACTTCATTAAAATAATAACATGGGCAATCAATATATTTAATGCGTTTCGAGTCTGACTCTTAATTGTAGATAAAGAACAAAAACAATAAAACTACTGGTATAAAACACATAGCGCTCACTAATTAGATGACAACTGTCATTGACAGCACCTGAAACGCAAAGTATTAACCCTAGAATGGAATGGTGTGGCCATACATATCTACCATAGACAACCATATAGAAACCATTTAAAAACTACCTTGATTAGAAATAATGATACATGTTGAACGTGTTAAAGCTGTGTGCGCAAGGTGCATTTTTTTGGGAGGTTTTTTTGTCCAATTTTGTGCCAAAAAGATACGCCAGCAAAGTCGATGAGAATTCTGAAATGCTGTGTGTACGTTGCTTATTTTTTCCTTGTAGTTTTGGGTGCAGAAAAAATCTGCAGCATGTCGTGGTGCGTTTTTTTCATGCGTTTTGTTGCCCTTCCAGCCATTGACTTCATTAAAAAAATGCATGACACAAAAATGCACCAAAAAACACACCAAAGCGCCCCAAAAAACACATGACTATTTTGGTGCGTTTTTCTGCCACAAGATGCAGATTTTGGTGCAGTAAATTTCTGCAACAAAAACTCAACATGCGACAATACCCTTAAGGGTGCTTTACACGCTGTGACATCGCTACCGATATATCGTCGGGGTCACGTCGTTAGTGACGCACATCTGGCGCCGTTAGCGACATCGCAGCGTGTGACACAAATGAGCGACGATCAACGAGCACAAAAACGTGAAAAATCGTTGCTCGTTGACACGTCGTTCATTTCGCTGCTGCCACAGGTACGATGTTGTTCGTCGTTCCTGCGGCATCACAGATCGCTATGTGTGACACCGCAGGAACGACGAACATCTCCTTACCTGCCTCCACTGGCAATGAGGAAGGTAGGAGGTGGGCAGGATGTTACGTGCTGCTCATCTCCGCCCCTCCGCTTCTATTGGCCGGCTGCTTAGTGACGCCGCAGTGACGTCGCTATGACTTCGAACGCACCTCCCCCTTGAAGGAGGGATTGTTCGGCAGTAGCTAGCAATGTCATGCGTGATAGCACCCGCCCCCGTCATTCGTGCGACATTTGGTGATCGCTGCCGTAGCGAACATTATCGCTACGGCAGCGTCACACGCACATACCTGTTCAGCGACGTCGCTGTGACCCCCAAACAATCCCTTCTTTAAGGGGGAGGTGCGTTCGGCGTCATAGCGACGTCACTGCGGCGTCACTAAGTGGCCGCCCAATTGCATAGGAGGGGCAGAGATGAGCGGTGCCGGTGGATGCAGGTAAGGAGATGTTTGCCGTTCCTGCGGTGTCATACATAGCGATGTGTGATGCCGCAGGAACGACGAACAACATCGTACCTGCAGCAGCAACGATATTATGGAAAGGAGCGACGCTTTTGCGATAGTTGATTGTCGCTCCTTGGTGTCACACGCTGCGATGTCGCTAACGACGCCGGATGTGCGTCACTAACGACGTGACCCTGACAATATATCGTTAGTGATGTCGCAGCGTGTAAAGCACCCTTTAGACTACGTAGTGGCCTCTTTTGGCAACCCAGCTGTAGTACTCTATAGGGTCTGTTTTCATAAGTAGAATAGAAAATAAATAATCCCCAAAGGACAAACATTTGGTTAGGGTTAATGTATCCAGCTTCAGCATTATTTTCAACCAAGTTGTTTATCCCGATTATTGGACTAATAACATGTTTAATCAGACTATAAATTCCGGAAAATATTTTGGTAGAATGTACTGAAAAAACATCTCTACTGAAGTACTGTGTTTATTGTTAGGCTATGTGCCCACGCTGCGGAAAATGCGCGGATTTTGCCGCGGATTTCTCGCGGAGAAGCCGCGGATTTTCCAGAAATCTGCAGCACAGCTACTCCCCAGCCATTTCTATGGCATTTGGGAAATGCTGTGCCCACGCTGCGAATTTTTCCGCAGCGGAAATCGTGTTGATTTTCGTGCGGATTTTGCCTATTCAATTGAATAAAAAAAAAATCGCAAAATCCGCAACAAAATCCGAGTCAAATCCGCATCAAATCCGCACAAAATCCGCACCTATGAAAAGGTGCAGATTTGGTGCAGAAAAAAAAGAAATCTGCACCAAATACGCAAGGGAAAAATAAGCAACGTGGGCCAAGCACCCCTGAATTCTCATAGACTTTGCTGGCTTCACAATGGACATGCAAATTTTGCTGCAGATTTCTGAAAATCTGCATCAAAATACACGTCAAAATACGCAGCGTGTGCACAGGGCCTTACAGAATGTGCTGTGTGAATGGTGCTTTAGAAGTGTGACTAATACATACTGATGCTTTGTATAATTGGACGTATTCATGTGTAGTAAATTTTAAAAGTCTAACATGACATGACCTATTCGATCATGGTACATGATATTTTTTCCAGTATATGTTAAGAGAAGTAAATATAAAACATTTGATATCCAACTGTGAATCGAATTTCTAAGCATTTGCTGATATTTGTTTTTTAAGGGGAGCCGGTGCTTTCCATACTAATGTTTTAAAATATTAATTTGAGCTGAGTCGCTTTGTGAAATGTGTTGCATGCCATGTGCAATGTTATTTGAGCTCACTGTTAATGCCCAATAGGCAGACTAGCGGCAATATAAAATAAATGAGACAATGATTAATAATTTTTTATGTTTCGTATAGGATGAATCAGCACAAGCGTCCATGCAACCATGTAAAGTCCATGTGCTAATCCTGGTCCTTCATGGAGGTAACATCCTGGATACCGGCAGTGGAGATCAGAATTCCAAGCAGGGTGACGTCAATACCATCAAGTCTGTGTTTGACACCGTAATGAGGGTGCATTACCCAGCCGCATTAGGGCACATTGCAGTCAGGCTCGTTCCCTGCCCAGCCATCTGCTCAGAAGCATTTTCACTGGTATCCAAGTGAGTCTTTATCTTTTTTTTTTTTCCCTATTGTAATCTTCTACCTTGTCACGACTTGCACAAACAAGAAAAGCAGCCAAAATATGGACGTTGTGAGAACGAAAGGAATAAGGTTGTCATAATGGATGCCATTTTCAGCTAATGTGATGCTTTCTTTCTTACATACAGATTCACATTTATTAGTAAAGTCATCTATGCCTTAAAAGAAGCATTTAGAATGAGATGTAATAATAAATAAACATGATTTTTTTCACATGCTTTTTATGTGTTAAACATTAAAGAGGTTGTCCGCTACTTTTACATTGATAGTGTCTGATCAGCCAGGGTCTGACACCCAGCACCCCGCTGATCAACTGCGGTGGAAGCAGGCAACCAGAAATGCTCAGATCCGGAGCTGCTCCGTCTTCTGATAACGGCCTGGTACTACACATCATTCCCATTGATTTGAATAAAGTGATGGCATATCCTACAGATCACTTCGAACAAAGAAAAAGGGAATACTAATTTAAATTAGGCATACTGCGTGTGGAATCGGATTAGTTTTCTCTCGCACCCATACAAGTCTATGGCTGCGAGAGAAACATCGCACTGCACTCGCATGACACCGGAGTGCAGTGCAATGTATGCATCAGCAGGATCACATCACAGTGGCATGACACTCGGCTTACACTCCAGCAGAGCGGGAGCTGAGTGTCATGCAATGCACTCTCATTAGTGCTCGTCTGGGTGCAGCCTTAATGTAAAACTCACAGTCATTATATAGATAGAGTCCAGTTTAATGCTACAAATGATGTCAGGAAACCCCAAAACACCAACTGTAGCTTGTTTTAAAAAGAAAAAAAAATACTCTGCTTTTCTCACCCTATCTGGGTCCAGCTCTGAGTCTCCGCCGCTGCTCAGTGTCTGTTATTGCAGCCAGTAACTGAACTTAGCAGCTCTGCCCGCCCAAGTTGATGCCAGGAGCTGCTCAGAGCCACTGAACTCGCCTATTAGCTGCCTCGCAGTCAATGATATCTGCGTAGTACACAAGAACAGACACCGGGAGCAGCAGAGGAAACTCAATGTTGGACCCATGGAGAGCGAGTAAAGCACAATTTGCTTGTTTGTTAAAGAAAAAAAATAAACTGCATCCAGGAGAGAGGTCTTTTCCAAAATTGGAAAACTCCTTTATTACTTTACATCTGAAGTCTTTCTGCAGCAGAGAAAACATTAATTTTGTCTAAATGACAGCAAACAGCTCAGTAAGTGACACATCGCTGGAATCAGAGTCTCTGTCTCTACAGTATGCTGCTCTCAGATGGGGGATCAAAAACCTGGTGAAAGATTTCCTTTAAATGTATTACATTAGATCTAGTGCCCTCACGATCATACTCATACCATGAGGTAAGTTTCTGTATTTTAAAACTCAACATGGGGAACTTTTATTATATTAGTATAGCAGTATATACAATAGCAGCAGTGTACGGTAGTATAGTACCAGTATATAGTATTCTAGCAGGACGAGGCTATAATATTCTCTGTTCCTTATTTAAAAGGTTTTGTGTCTTAGCCTTGCATAATTTTTCTTCTTATTTACACCCCTTCAGTTCTCTCGCTGGGTTTGCTGTGTAATTTGCGCTGCTGTGACATCTGCAGCGTGCAGCATTAGAGATCTTGAGGAAAGTTACAGCACCAGCTATGCTATTACAGAGATCCCCCGCTCCTTCGCTCCCTTCAGTATTATCAGGATTAATGATGGTGCTTACACAATGGAATTGGAGGAGTGGGAGTTTAGCATTAATTTTCCATAATTGCGAACATTGCTCTTTTGGCATGCAAATAAAGTCACTATATAACATATGTAGCACACACTTTATTGGGGAAGATTAATTAAGACTGGTGTAATGTACACGTGGTGTATCTGGGTCTTCCATAGTGCACATGCACCATATTTACAGAGCACTTGTACCGAACACTACAACAGGTCAGATCTGGGATTATTTTTCAGATTATAAATTTGTGAGTGAACTTTGCTAAATGTATGCGTAATTCTGAAGCTGCTTCTATTGTTTCAGACAAATGTTGCCAGGAGGGAGAAACAACACAATGGGTTTTATCTGAAAGAAAAAGCAATATGAATGATCATATGGGCTCACCTCAGTGAAGAAAATAAGGCATATAGATGACCGCTGCTGCAGATCCACATGTTCAAAGAGCCGATGGGTCGGAGAGAGGGATGATCAGTGGTCATTCCCCGCTGCCGGTTAATAATGATGCTGTGCATTATTAAAAAAATGTGATTTATTTATTCAACGCGTTTCGAAGCTGCCTCCCTTCTTCATCAGAAAAAATGAAAAAACAATTATTATTCATTTATCTGATGAAGAAGAGAGGCAGCTTCGAAATGCACTGAATCAATAAACCACGTTTTTTTTAATTATGCACAGTATCATTATTAACCGGCAGCGCGGAATAACCACTGATCATCCCTTTCTCCAGACAAATGTGTGTGTAATACATAATATGGTGTTTGGGCTTAAATGCATTAACAGATCTCTTCAACTATGGGATATTGATAGTCCTCAAACAGTTACACCATAGCATCATGCAGCAGCTACACAAATAAAATGTGAGAATATGGAAGACGTCCTAGCTACACATGATGTCTTCTTGTGCCTCCTATTCTACTTTTTGAGTTCTTTGCCTCTTCTCCTGACTGCACCATCAATTGTCACTTTTCCTGTAGGAAAGTTGTACCAGTCAGTGTACAGGTATTTCCTAGCCACACAGACAAAGATGGACATACGTACGCACCGAACTATGGTTTATAAGACTCCTTTGGAGACCCCATTATGGTGCAATCTGGACCTCCCTCAATTTTTCGTGGCTTTATAGAGTCGCAGAATAAGGGATTAACTTCTGTGGGCTCTTTGGTACACAGCAATGTGTTTCGCTCCTTTGGGCAGTTGCAGTCGACGTTTCACTTGCCAGACTCCCATTTTTATAAATTACTCCTGATCCTGATTAGACATGCGTGTCAGTGCCAGTTCCTTTAAGAAAAATGTTAGATTCTCATTGTTCCCTATTATTGGAATTATCAGATCCCAGGGTCCTGGTGGTCTTATCTCCAGGTTGTACTCCTCCCTTATTCGTGCCAAAGCACAAAACAGCCCACTGCCTGTCTTGGATAAATGGCGGTTGAACATTCCAGAGCTGGATGATATAATTTGGGATGATGTTGTTGAATCTCATACTCTTGTATCCCCGGCCATTAACAACAAACTCATTCAATTGTACATTATTTATTAAAGCTATATTACTCCTGTAAGATTGACTAAGATTAGGGGCTCCCGGAGCGACTGCTGCTCTAGGTGTGGGAGGGTTGGAGCAGACTTCTCGCATCTGTTTTGGGACTGTCATATTATCAGGCCATATTGGAGGGATCTAGTGCAATTCCTCTCAACGATCCTGGATCTAGAGCAGGGGTGGGGAACCTCCGGCCGTATGCGGCCCGTGACGACTTTTTATGCGGCCTCTGGGCACATTCCAAGGGACCGCAGTGCTCTGGCGGCAGCCGCACTTTTCCTGGCTGCCGGCCCTTTAAATCCCACTGCCTGATGCCCTGTGGGTAGTTGCTAGAATGTACGGGCTCCATCCAGATCCTGACTTCAGCTCGTACATTCTAAACAGACTCACTACTAAACGCTAGAATGTACAGGCTCCTTCCAGGACCTGACTGCAGCCCATACATTCTAGGCTTAAACCCGGCCTGTGTTAGTATGCTCTGGTGGGCGGGGTACTCAGCACGCTGCGATAAATTCACAGAAGAGCTGCAGCAGATTTACCGGCCTCCTGGACCTGTGCTGTGCTGTGTGTGTAACCCCCCCACCCCAGTGCTGTGAGTACTCAACCCATCGCTGCCCCCACGCTCAGTGCTGTGTGTACCCACCAAGCCCGGACTGACCATAGGGCAATTCTAGCAAATGCCAGATGGGACGGTCCCTGTGGTGGACCTGTCCCTGTAGTGGGCCGCTGTATCTGCAGCCACCGCCGTGCTCCTCAGCAGTGTGTGCACGTCGGGCACACTAGCTGCAGCAGGACCAGGAGGCAGCGCTGCGCTGTGCTGGCCCTGCTGTTTGCTGCGTGCCCGGCATGCACACACTGCAGAGAAGCGCGGCGGTGGCGGTGCCGGTGACCGAAGCTCCCTCCTTCCTGTGCAAATGTATTTGTGTCTTTCAGACGTAAATACATTTGAACAGTGCGGCGGGACTGGGCCCCGACCCTGACGTGCAGCAACGTGATCAGATCAGCACCTTGCTGACGTCAATACAGTGCTGCGGGCGCCACACAGGAGACATCCGGAAGCGGTAAGCGCTCCATGGAGGAGCCGAAGATGGCAGGTTTAATTAATGGGGATGAGTGGGGAGGGGCTGAGGACACATAACGGGGATCATTTGTGAAAGAACACAGCTTTGTGACAGGCAGAGCGGGAGTACTGTATTCCGAGGGAGGGGGGAGGCGGTAGTGTGCAGTGATGGGGTAGTGTAATTTGTGTGTAGGGGGTGATGGGGGGTGCATTGTATTATGTCTGGGGAGGGGGATTGTATTGTGCCTGGGGGGAGGGGTAATGGGGGGTGCATTGTATCATTGTAGTGTGTGTGTGTGTGTGTGTGTGTAGAGGCTGATAGGGGGTGTATTGTATTGTGTGTTGGGGAGAGGGGTAATGGAGCGTGCATTGTATTGTGTGCGTGTGTGTGTGTGTGTGTGTGTGTGTGTGTAATGGGGGTGCATTGTATTGTGTGTGTGTGTGTGTGTGTGTGTGGGCAATGGGGGTGTATTGTGTGTGTGTGTGTGTGTGGAGTGCTAATGGGGGTGCATTGTGTGTGTGTGTGTGTGTGGGGAGTGGTAATGGGGGTGCATTGTATTGTGTGTGTGTGTGTGTGTTTGTGTGACGGTAATGAGGTTGAATTGCATTGTATGTGTATGTGGGGAGGGGTAATGGGGGTGCATTGTGTGTGTGTGTGTGTTTGTTTGTGTGTGTGTGTATGTGTGTGTGGGGAGGGGCGCGCAGTCATTAATCGAGGACTAATTAGAGTGATATTAGTCCTGGACCTGTCCGCACAGGTACAATCCCCTGTAGTGACTGCAGCGCTTGTAGAGTGATTAGGACACAGCTATGTGGCAGAACAATCCACAAATCAGGGAAGCAAAGAGCAGAAAATACATCAAGGTCTGCTACATACTGCAAAAATGTGTCACATAGTGCCATACAGTACTCACATAGTGCCATACAGTACTCACATAGTGCCATACAGTGCTCACATAGCGCCATACAGTGTGACAAGAGTGATATTGTCACATAGTGCCATACAGTGTCACATAGTGCATACAGTGCTCACATAGTGCCATGCAGTGCTCACATAATGGTTACGTAACAGTCCAGGAGTGGACCCACTGGGCTGTGCACCGGACTCCCCCATGGAGGCCACCAGGAGCGAACCCCTATACAGTGACTGTCTGGCGACCACCCCAGAGGGCCTAGATGCACAGTGGCCGGAACACAGGCGGGGTAGCGGGAGCATCGTCGGAAAGTCCGGAGGGAATCGGAACGGAGGACCGGAGCCGGGTGAGGGCCGCAGGCGGAGTCCGAGACCAGTGACGAGGGCGGACTGGATACTTCAGATGGAATCCAGAACCGGTGGCGAAGTGAAGCAGGGGGACGATGCAGAGATCCACTGCAAACGGACACCGGGGAATCTCCAGGGAGACGGGCCAGCTGAGGCAAACCGGGCATCAGGTTCTGAAGACAGAGACAGGGTTAATGACCGCACACAAAGGGCTTGAACACTATCATAAGATACTAGCTGAGAGAACTTGTTGAACAAGCACCGCCCGTAAGTAACAGGAAATCTTTGATACCCTGCACCTGCAACCAGCCACATCCTGTTCCAGGGATGCTGGCCCTATAAGGCAAGGTGACTGAGCGCGCCCGCGCCCTAACGCGCATGCGTGAAGCCCGGGAGCCAGAGGCAAGCACAGGAGGCCGGGGACAGGGCGCAGAGGAACCGGGGGCAAAGTCCCGAGTCGCAGTAAGCCGGAGGGGCCGTCGAGCAAGGAGCACGGGGGACGCAGGGGAGCAGGAGCTGGAGCAGCGATCGGTGAGCATGTGTACCGGATCAGTGGGTACGGAGCGGCGCCGTGACACAGAGCCCGGATCAGTGGGTACGGAGCTGTGCCGGGACACCGAGACCGGATCAGTGGGTACGGAGCGGTGCCGGAACACCGAGAGCGTGACAATAATGCCATACAGTGCTCACATAATGCCATACAGTAATCACATATACAAGTGCAGAAATATGATACACATTCACCACGCGAAAAGTAGGCCTGTGTACCCCCAAATGCCAGTGCTGAATTTTAGTCCCAGTCTGGCCCTGGTACCCACCTTGTGCTGTGTGTACCCCCCAGTGCTGTGTACCCCTAGTACTGTGTACCCTCCAGTGCTGTGTACCCCCTAGTACAGCGTGTACCCCCTAATGCTGTGTGTACCTCTAGTACTGTGTACCCCCTAGTACAGTGTGTACCCCCTAATGCTATGTGTACCCCTAGTACTGTGTACCCCCAGTGCTGTGTACCCCCTAGTACAGTGTATACCCCATAGTACTCTGTACCCCCTAGTACTGGGTGTACCCCAAGTGCTGTGTACCCCCTCAGCACTGTGTAACCCCCCACTGCTGTCTGTGTCCCCTTAGTGCTGTCTGCACCCCCCTGGGTAATGTCTATGCACCCCCAGTGCTGTCCGCACCACCTAATGCTGTCCATGCTGCCACCAGTGCTGTCCGTGCCCCCCTTATGCTGTCCGTGCTCCCCAGTGCTGTGTGCCACCCTTCAGTACTGTGTACCCCCAGTGCTCTGTACCCTCCCACTGCTGTTTATGCCCACCAGGGCAGTCCATACCCTCCTGGTGATGTCTATGCTCCCCCAGTTCTGTCTTTGCCTCCCTAGTGATCCCACCTAGTGCTCTCCGTGCTGCCACCTAGTGCTCCCCGTGCTGCCACCTAGTACTGTTTGTGCTGCCACCTAGTGCTGTCCGTGCCTCCGCCAGTGCTGTCCTCTTCCCCAGTCATGTCTGTGCCACCGCCAGGGCTGTCCATGCCCCCTAGTGATGCTTATGCCCCAGCCCCTCCTGTGATGTATATGCTCCAGCCACTCCTGTGATGTGTACTCCCAGTGTTTCCTGTAATTTTTTGTGCCCCAGCATCTCCTTGGATGTCTATGCCCCTAGCATCTCCAGACCGAGACAAACCTGGAAAAGCAGCTGTGAGAAGCAACATGATCAATATCACCTAACATCACAGCCGCACCAAACAGAAACAGCTCCGGCCATCACATTAGGGGTGAGTTAATTATTTGACCAAATATAGCAGGGTAGTTTTCAAGTTGATAATTTTGTGCGGCCCCCGATGGTTGGTAGAAAATTCCAAATGGCCCATGGCAGTAAAAAGTTTCCCACCTCTGATCTAGAGGCTCCGCTTGACCCTATACTGTGCCTGTTCGAAGTATTAAATGAAGAAGATTGGACATGGCATGACAACACTTTTCTGAAGAAAACGCTTTTTCTTGCGTGTAAAGGGATAATTCTTTTTTTTTAAACTCGTTTTATTGAAGGTTAAGTAAGACATTACATTATAGGATGAGTCAGTAATTTGTACTTTACAAGAATACATGTATACTGTTTGAAATGCATGGTAATAAAGTAGCAACAATTAAATCAGCAATTATTACTTTCAATCCAGCCTTAGCACATTAATCAATATAGAAATGTCAGTTCGCAAAACATATCCATTCTGATAAGAGAAGCGCAACCCAGATTACAGAGATCTCGTGATATCCCCAATACTGCATATCGTAAATCACGTATTTCTCCTTTCCACCCATCAGATCACCATTAGCTATTATCACACTAGTACCGACTGCAGGCTATCAGCTAAGGAACCGGGAGATCCTCCGGTCAAGGGCGATCCCATCCATCTACCCCATATTTTGTCAAATTTATTTAAAGAACCTCTTGTCTTATAAACATAGTGTTCTGACGGAATTATAGCATTTACCAGTGCAATCCAAGAGGCTCTAGTTGGGGGGTGGATGCCCATCCAGTTTAATATGATGCCCTTCCGGGCCAAAAATAATACCTTTTTTATTAGTAAGTTTTCATTTTGGGACCAGGAGCGTACATCCACCACCCCAAACAGACACAGAATTGGGCACAGAGCAACTCCTTTCTGAAGTATGGTGGACAAAGTCGTTACAACCTCGCTCCAATAGGAGAGAATGACCCGGCAATCCCATATCATGTGCCAGAAATCAGCACCGTCTCTCCCGCATCTCGGGCAGCCCACCCCCCCCAAATTATTCGCCTTTTTCATCTTGTTCAGTCTCTGAGGAGTCATATAACTTTGGTGTATTATATATAACTGAATCAGTCTATTGTTGGCTGCAGGAGAGACCAGTGTGTGGGATTCGACAATGTCGTCCCACACTACATCGTCAATTTCAGGGATCCTGACACTCCACCTCTCCCGGACAGAAAGAGGACTGTTCATGGCCTTGGCCCGGATAAGTGAGGAGTATAATTTGGAAATAAGGCCTCCAGGACCTTGTGATCTGATAATTCCAATGACTGGAAAGGAAGAGAATCTGATCCCACGGCCAGAGAACTGAGCCCGAAAGGCGTGCCTAATCTGGAGATACTGAAACCCATGAGATTCCGGCAATTCGAATTCCTCACGCAGTTGTGCGAAAGGGCGGAGTTCACCATCCCGGACCAGTGATCCCAGGGAGACTATTCCTCCATTCACCAAACCCTGGTAGCCCACAAAAGTGTGGGAGGTCCAGGTTATCCCATAAGGGTGTCTCAGTTGGCATATCATGAAAACCGAAAATGGCTTTAGCCTCTTTCCAGACCCTGGCCCCCAATTTATGTATCGGAAGGACCAGACCCTCAGGGGCCTTCCTGTGGTCCGTCAACAACGGCCACAGGAGATCCACACCTGTGAACTCTGCCAAAAGGCCCTCCGGAGAACCCCTAACCCTAGGGAGTGTCCATTGTCCCAAATATTTCAATTGTCCGGCCAGGTAGTATATGTACAGATCAGGAAGGGCCATACCCCCCATGTCCTTGGGTCTCTGTAATTTGGCCAGCTGTACCCTTGATCTGGATGAACCCCAAACAAAGGTGATCATCAAGGATTCCAGGGACCGAAAGAAAGAGCGGGGAATCTGTACGAATACATGTTGGGTTATGTAAAGACACTTTGGTTGTACTATCATTTTAAGGAGATTAATCCTTCCCGCCACTGAGAGCGGGAGTTGGCTCCATCTATTAAATTTCTCCCCGAGGTGTGATAGTAAGGGGGCAATATTTCTTGCTATCATCTCCGAAGGGCTTCTCGTCAGTATAATCCCCAGGTACTTAAAATGATCCACCACTGGAACTCTACATATGTGGGTGTTCATCATTTCCTCCCTGTCCCGAGATAGGAAGAGGAGGTACGATTTTGACCAATTTATTGACAGGCCCGAGAAGTCCCCGAATCGGTCAATTAACTCCACGGCTCTAGGAATGGAGGAATCCGGATCAGACGCAAACAATAATAGGTCATCTGCATACAGAGACAAACGTTCCTCTCCCTTACGGTGTCTCACTCCCCGGTAGATTAGGTCCGCCCGAATGCGCACTGCCAATGGTTCCATGGCAAGGGCGAACAGGAGAGGGGATAGAGGACATCCCTGTCTGGTTCCCCTCCCCAAAGGGAAAGATTCCGAGACTCCGCCTCCCACCTGAATGTTGGCAGTTGGAGCTTTGTTTATAATCTCGATCCATCTAATAAAATCGTTGCCGAAACCAAACGCCCGCAGCACCTCCAGCAAGTACGACCATTCTATAGAGTCAAAGGCTTTGGCCGCATCCAAGGAGACCAGAGCCCAATCCTCCTCTAACTTGGTGCCCATCTGTAGAATCACCTGCGCCCTCCTCAAATTATCCGAGGTACTTCTACCCGGAATGAATCCAGACTGATCTTCATGTATTATGGAGGAGATCACTTTATTAAGTCTAGTTGCTAGAATTTTGGTAAGAATTTTGTAATCAGAGTTCAACAGAGAGATCGGTCTGTACGAGCCACAATCCAATGGGTCTTTATCTGGTTTCAATAGTAGCACAATGGTCGCCTCATAGAAGGAGTCCGGCAACCGTCCCCTGCGGAACGAAGCCTTAACCGTCTCCAGAAGAGCTGGTGCCAACTCCCCCTATACTTTTCAAATATTTCTATCGGGAGTCCGTCTGGACCAGATGCCTTACCCCTATTGAGGGCTCCCATCGCCTCCACCATCTCTTCCATACTAATGGGCTCATCTAAGGCCGACCTCTGGGCCGAAGTCAGTCTGGGAAACTCCAGATCCCGCAAATATTCAGTGATCTCCTCCCTTGACACAGTCACCCTGGACTCATACAGGTTCCTATAGAAGTCCAGAAACACCTTCAGAACACCAGTGACGGAGGTGAATGATTCGCCACCGGGGTCTCTAATCTTAAGGACCGCAGGTGAGCTAGTGGATTGGCGCACCAGGAACGCTAGTAA
This sequence comes from Anomaloglossus baeobatrachus, assembly GCF_048569485.1. Taxonomy (NCBI): domain Eukaryota; kingdom Metazoa; phylum Chordata; class Amphibia; order Anura; family Aromobatidae; genus Anomaloglossus; species Anomaloglossus baeobatrachus. The sequence continues at coordinate 741,507,747 of NC_134353.1, forward strand.
ACTACTAGATTGGTTCCCTTGCTCAAAGTATCTCTGGTTCATGAAGAAGACATGTCTCTTAGCCTTATCTTTCAGGAACAAAAGATATTTCCTCCCAGCCTGTAGCCACTGAGATTTGTTTTCCTCAGAAGGATCCGTGGTGAATCTATGTTCAAGCACTCTATTTTGGGTGGCCAATTCCTCCTCCTCTCTGGCCGCCTGTTTCTTGACATAAGAGATGGAGGAGTGACAGCATCCCCTCAAGTACGCCTTAAGCGCGTCCCAATATGCCGAGTGATTCTCCTCCACGGAGTTCGTCTCGGTGTATGCCCTGAGCTGATCAGGGATCCTATCATTAGTACCAAAGAGTGACAGCCACCAAGGGTTAATCTTCCGTGACACTTTACGGGATTTACATCCTTCCCATTTAATACTGACAAATACCGGAGAATGGTCTGATACTGATCTGGGTAGATGACATACCGAATGTATATGGGCACAAACTCTTTCATTTCCACAAATGTAATCAATTCTAGACAATGAGTTTTTCCCTGGGGTATAACATGTATATTCTCTCAATACTGGGTTAAAAAACCTCCACACGTCACACCATCCCACCTCCTGGAGGAATGCACTCAGTCTAGTTTGTATCGTAGGGGAGATCGGGACCTGTCGGGCATTGAATCTATCCAGTCCCGCGTTACTAATCAAATTGAAGTCCCCCATGCAGAGCACCAAAGCTTGTGGGAATTGTGAGGCAAACTTAGCCGCTTCATACAAAATTGAGATTCCCATCGCAGGGGGAATGTATATGGCTAAGATCACTATCATGATCCCATCTATGTGGGCCTGGACAAACACATACCTCCCATCATTATCCTTTATAATCTTGCCCGGGTCCCACCGCAATGCTTTATGGACTAGTACCGATACTCCCCTAGAATATGAGGAATGAACAGAGTGAGCTGACCATTGAACCCAAGGCTTCCGAAGCACTCTCGTGGTATCCAACAATAAATGGGTCTCTTGTAAACATACAATCTGAGCTTTGGATTTTTTGATATGTGCGAATACTGCCGCCCGTTTCCTGGATGTGCCCAGTCCCCTAATATTCCATGTCATCAAGCTTAAAGCCATTGATATGTATCTTTTACTGAATTAATAGGGAAATGTCAAAAACTTAACCCACAGTAGAACTTGGGCAAACGTACCCTTAAATACAAACTATCGGTTGCACTCACACAGCCGAAAGAACTGGTCCAGTAGTGTGACCAGGAGAGGGTGTCCCTAGTAACGACCAGGGTAAACCAACGTGGCTAGATGGTGTACTTGGTACGGGGGTGTCCTCGAAACAAGGACTTAAGCTTCTCCTGCAGTCCAACGTATTGAATTACCCTGCGACATAGCATATTAATCGTACATGGGTAAAATAACCCAGAATAAATGGACATAAATATAGAAGAAAGAAAGAGAAAAGAGAAGAGAAGAGAGAAGAAAGAAGAGAGAGAAAAGAAAAAAAAAAAAAAAAAAAAAAAAAAAAGGGGAGGGGTGGATGGGGAAGAGTGAGGAAGAGTGAGTAAGAGGAAGAGGCAAGAGAAGAGGGGAGAAAGAAAAGAGATTAAGATGAGCGGAAGAACAAGAGGGTGAGAAGGGGGAATATAGGAATAAAAGAAGGAGAGAGGTATCAGAGGGCATACTAGGTGGAGAATGGTGGAGAAGAGGAAGGTTGAAGAGGGAAGCTGGAGAGAATAGCAAGAGCAGACTTAGAGATAGATAGAGAAGAGGATAGTGAAAAGGGTAGGTAGATGGGGTAGAAGGATCCGAGGGGTTAAACAGGTAAGTGAAACTGAGAGGGGGAAAGAGGCGATAGAAATGTAAAGGAACTGGAAGGAGAGTTTGCAAGTAATCCCAAACTATAAGTTATTATCATGTATGGTGACCTTAAACGAAAAAAAAAAAAAAAAAAAAAAAAAAAAAAACAAAACCTTAATATAGCACTAAAGAATAAATTCAACATCCTGAACTTAAGTGCGTTGCCAAATACTGCGAACCCGGAGTGAGGACCCATTTTGGATCGCAAGATGCAGGATAATACAAGATCGCACGAAGGAGATCATGATACCGCAACCGCAATCTGACACATGTCCCGCCTGAAGTCAGCTCCATCCGGTCCCACCAGCGATGAGTATTCCAGAGCTCAAACTGGACTTAGTAATGATCGCAGTGAAGTCAACTTCTCAACAAACTGGAACCAAAAGAGCAAGACGCGGGCGCAACTGCGACCCCGAGCACCGCTCCACTCGTATGTCTGGAGGAATGAAGGAGATGAGAATATTTTGCGTCTTCAATAACAAGGGACGCCGAATCTGCATAGGGTGATCCTAAAACGATCGCAACAGCGATTTCGGATGTCCCAAAAAGAAGGGATCGCATCAACGACCTCACTCCAAAGGAGATGAAATAAGCAAATCAGAACCGCGAGGCCATCACAACAGCGAACCTCCCGGCGTCACCCATGACTGTAACGCATCAGCGCTTCCTCTTCAGCGTGTTGATCCAGTCGTCCGCCTCCGCGGGAGAAGTAAAAAACAAGGATCTCTCTTGATGGACCACTCTGAGACGAGCCGGGAAGATCATGGAATAAGCAATTTGGTGATCTCTAAGGCGTTTTTTCACCTGAATGAAGGATGCTCTCGTTTTCTGAAGGGACGCAGAGAAGTCAGGGAAGATCAGTATAGGAGCATTATTGTGTAGGATCGGGCCTTTGCGTCGCGCCGCACCAAGGATCGCATCTCTATCCCTGCTGCTCAACAGTCGGGCCAGGAGGGGTCTAGGCTGCGCTCCCGGGGGAGGAGGTCTGGCCGGTACCCGGTGGGCTCTTTCTATAGCGAATGCCGCTGACAGCGTCGCATCAGGGAAAGTTTCAGAAAGCCATGTTTCCATGAACTTACATGGGTCGCTCCCTTCTGCCCTCTCCGGCATTCCCAGTATTCTCAAATTATTGCGACGCAGGCGGTTTTCCAGATCGTCAGCCCTTTGCGCCCAGTTGTTTGCTGCGCTTTCCAAAGAGGACAATCTGCCCGGCGTCGCTCTTGCGTCGTCCTCCAGCGTGGAGATCCGCTGCTCCGTCTCCTTTACCCGCTCTCTCAAATTTTGCAGATCCAGCCGGAGGAGACCCACATCAATCTTAACCTCCTCGATTTTGCCCGTCAGCGACACTTTTGAATCCTGGATCGCCGCAAGTAATTGCGATGTAACTTGCTGTAAGGTTAGCTCCTGCGATTCCTTGGATCCGGCCTCCATGCTCTCCTCCTCCTCCGCCTCACTGGATTCCCGCTCTGCCTGCTTGCCGGCGCCATCTTGCTGGGAGTCCCGGGCAAACTTCTTCAGCTTTTCAGCCGCCGCTGCGCTGCGACCTCTGCTCATGGTACCGATCAGAATGCTCACCGCACCACAGGTAATCCGAAGGTGTGTTTAGGCACCAATTTCGGCAGGATTAATAGCATTTATCAGCGTTGGACTGCTGAGCTGCTCTCAGATGCGACCGCTCATGCTGCCTGCTGGCCACGCCCCCCTAAAGGGATAATTCTTAGATGGATGGATAGTCTGCCATCCAATGTGGATTAGGCTGGTAAATGCTACCGCCACAAAAATATGAAAAGGTCTGGGGTGGCTGGCTGGACTCCCCGTTGACTAGGGGTCTGGGCAGGTCCTCAGATCTGGTATAAGAGATTTGGTAGGTGCCTAACTTTGCTTCCTAGCACTGTCTCGATGGGGCTGCAACTCTTGTGCCTTTCCATCCCTCTGACAGTACTCTCGAATAGGTCAAAGAGCTAGTTATTTCACTAATTCTGATTTGTTTATATTTTGTACTATTGATTGTATTGCGAAGCTGACAATCTCATTGTATGTTATACACCTGAAATCTCATAATTGCTAATGTAAGTGTTAAGATATGTATGGGATATATGATCTATTCTGATCATGTATCTTACTGTTGCCAGTTTTAAGTTATATACATTCTTCAATAAAACGAGTTTAAAAAAAACAACTATAGTTTATAAAGAATGTATCGTATTGACTCTATTGAATATTGACTATTGAATCTTTGTGTTAGAACGATCACAACCTTCGCTCACTAGCAACTTCCAGAGTAATGTGAAAAAGCATAATAAGAAGGAGCAAGGTTGTACTCAACTTACATTCTGCTGACTATATTGATCAGGGCTTTTAGGCTATGTCCGCACGTTGCTTTTTACATGCTTTTTACCTGCTTTTTTGCTGCTTTTTCAACTGCAGCGTTTAATGCCAAAATGGTTGTGTTCTGCTTTTAAACAAAGTCTATGGGAATTTGGGTTTCTTGTTCGCACTATGCAGTTCAAACTGCTGCCTTTTTGTTGCAGAACTTTGGTCAAAAACTCAGCTTTGCAGTGCAAAACCCAAATGGCAAAAACAATAGACATGTCAATTGTTTTTGCCATTTGGGTTTTGCACTGCAAAGCTGAGTTTTTGACCAAAGTTCTGCAACAAAAAGGCTGCAGTTTGAACTGCATAGTGCGGACAAGAAACCCAAATTCCCATAGACTTTGCTTGAAAAGCAGAACACAACCATTTTGGCATTAAACGCTGCAGTTGAAAAAGCAGCAAAAAAGCAGGTAAAAAGCAACGTGCGCACATACCCTTAGACCCTTGTGGTCAATGTATGCTATAACTATTCTCTTTAGAAATTGCTATCTGGTGATACCAATCCAGCCTTACTTAAACTTAGGCTAGGTTTAGACAGTTTTATGAAAATCATTCATTTTTTATTTAAATAAAAAAAAACAAACCAGATAATTTTCAACTGTGTGTGTCACCCGTATGACATTAGATATTATAAAAAATATTTCTGATTTATGATTTCTATACAGGTAAAATATATCTTTGTACCGTGTTAGCCAGTAGAGATAAAAAATTGGTTAAAAGAACTGAAGTCCTCAGTGGTTGATACCTTTTAATGGCTAACTGAAAAGATGGTAATAATTGCAAGCTTTCGAGACTACTCAGGTCTCTTCATCAGGCATGGTATAACACAAAATCGGAAGAGTCACATATTTATACACAACAGGACATAGAATAGTGCAGTAAAAAAAAAACAAAAAAAAAACAAGTTATATGAAACAGAACTCTCACTTCCCCCTGCCATAGTGAGAGTTCTGTTTCATATAACTTGTTGGGTTTTTTTTTTGTTTTTTTTTTACTGCACTATTCTATGTCCTGTTGTGTATAAATATGTGACTCTTCCGATTTTGTGTTATACCATGCCTGATGAAGAGACCTGAGTAGTCTCGAAAGCTTGCTATTATTACCATCTTTTCAGTTAGCCATTAAAAGGTATCAACCAGTGAGGACTCTCAGTTCTTTTAACCAATTTTTAATGATTTCTATAAAATCATTCTGAATGTATACAAGAAAAGATAATATCTGCGCCTAGGAGAATTTACGGCCATTTTGTTCATGTCTTTGTGAGAAACGGGCATAATTATGGGATAAATAAAATATAAATCAATTATACTCCCTTGTCATATTAGATCAGTTGGAACTAAATGTGAGACGGATCCTGGAGAACTACTTCTCATTCTCCATCTTTGCGTGATGTACGCGGCTGTGTCTCCAGCCTTGTAGAAGGTTGCTCCGTCTTCACTCCCCTGACATCTGTAGCTGATTATAATGTGACATCTTGTGATAACACATTATAGGAGGTGTGACACTATAATGTGCTATCAGTATAGCATACTGCTTAAACATCTTTGTCTGGCAAGTTGTTCCCGAAATTCCTTCAGCTCATGTAAACATTGCATAGATTTTGTGCAGTCAATGTTTCTTAGTCTTTTTTCCATCACATCTAGCTCACACCGGTGGGAAGACTTTCACTTCAAAGGATCGGTGATATGTGTCTTTTGATAGGTGATAGAAATAGAAGTCTACCATATCACATTTAACCACTTTCGTTTTCGTGTTTTTCTCCCCTTTTTTCTAAGAGCTATAACTTTTCATTTTTCCATCAATATACCTGTAGCTGTTTTCAGCAGTACAAGTTGTACTTTGGAATAACACAAATCATTCTGCTTCCTAGTGTACTGGAAAACGAGAAAAGCTGTGACATTGCAAAAAAAAATAAAGTGCACTTCCACAATTGGTTCTTATTTACCATGTTCAATATATGGTAAAACTGACCTGACACTATGATTCTCCAGGTCAGTACTGGTATGCAGATATTTTTTTTATTTTTTTATCAGAAAGGTTACCTCAATTCAAATTTTCCTAAAAATACTTTTATTCTAAATTTTATTAAAATTTACAAGACAAAAAACATTCCACACCATGACCAATAGCACAAAAAACAAAACCCGAAAACAATAAATAAAACCAAAAGGATCATGGAATCATCTTACTGTATGTACCCTATATGGAAAGTTCACATCCACAAGAGTCACTTGGTAGTGTTCAAAAGGAGGGGCAATATTTTATTAAGATAACCCTCAATCTATCCTTTTCCACTACCTATCAATGGAGATATGACTTGCGTCAAATGCACCCTAAATTACATTGGTGCCCCCATTCCTCGGTGGCTCTCCCTGATATACTGTCCCTAATTTCCCTTCCATATGATATGGATATGATAGTGATATGCACGTCCAGAGAGACAGGTGCTGCAATATATGCAGAGAACTGGCATTTTTGGCGATTGTGCCATGATATTTTCTCCTGATGAACCCCAATCAACAGAGGGGGGAAAACGCGTCAAGGCTGTGATAATACTGTGGAGGATCATGGAGAACCTTGGAACCACTGTATGGCAATAATGAATATAATCTGGAAAGGTGCTATCTGTAGCACATCCCAGATAAGTGATTTTTTTCTTTTCCCATTTTGGAAGTGAATTGTCCCTTAGATCCCCATTGAATAGGAAGGGAAATTAGGGACAGTATATCAGGGAGAGTCACCGAGGAATGGGGGCACCAATGTAATTTAGAATGCGTTTGACGCAAGTCATATCTCCATTGATAGGTAGTGGAAAAGGATAGATTGAGGGTTATCTTAATAAAATATTGCCCCTCTATTTTGAACACTACCAATTGACTCTTGTGGATGTGATCTTTCCATATAGGGTACATACAGTAAGATGGTTCCATGATCCTTTTGGTTTTATTGTTTTCGGGTTTTCGTTTTTGTGCTATTGGTCACGGTGTGGAATGGTTTTTGTCTTGTAAATTTTAATAAAATGTAGAATAAAAGGTTTTTTAGGAAAATTTGAATTGAGGTAACTTTTCTGATAAAATTGCATTTTTCTATCTCCTTTTTGACTCTTTAAGCGCTGTATTAGTATGCAGATACCAAACATGTATTGTTTTCATTTATTTATTTTTTTCATTTAAGTGGTGAAAAAAAATAAGAAATGTAAAAACAAATGTCGCATTTGTTGCCATTTCCCAAGACCCATAACATTCTCATTTTTCAGGATCTGGGGCTTTGTGAGGGTTTATTATTTTGCACCCTGATCCGACGTTTTTACTGATTTAATTGGCTTTTATTACATTATTTTGCAATGATGCAGCATTCGAAAAAACCTTAATTTAGGAGTTTTGATTTTTTTTCTCTTAATACTCCATTTACAAATCAGATTAATTTATTTTATATTTTCATAGATCAGACATTTCTGAATGCGGCGATACCAAATATGTGTATTTTTTTCTTGTTTTTACTTTGAACTTTTGTGAGTTTTTATATATTTTTTTTAAACTTTGGATTTTTTTTTTACTTTTCACTGGATTTCCTAGTCTTCTTAGGAGACTTGAAGCTGCGGTCATCCGGATCTCTTATGCTATATAGAGCATTGCATCAGCAATGCTCTATATAGCAGGAATCACAATCTCCTATGAATACAAAAACTTGTGAACGAGGGGGGGTATTTTTCATGTTTTTTTGGAGTAAGAATTACTGCGCCACAATTGTGAAAAAAGTATACAGTTTTTATTATTACAAAAATACAAAATACTGGAAATCACATGTGATTGCAGTTAGTGATTAGACACATAGTTAAAATCCAATTAAATGAGACAGAGAAAAGAAGGTCACAGGGAGGAAGACAGGCTACCCCTTAATTTCTGTGCAGGGAACAGGATAGTTAGATTATATCCCAGATGGCCATATAAATAACCAGAGAAACATAGGTATATCCCCTAAGATAGAGTAATGGAGTGCTTATACATGAAACGTAACCAACAGGATAAGGTCCAAATCAGGGCCTGAACACAATAGTATGTACCACCAGCAAGTACATAGCATAATCTCAAAAAAAAAAAAAAAATTCATACAATGGTGGAGATTGGCACCTGAAGGACCATCATTATGAGGTTCGCTGTACTTGGTCTTTGTTTTTCTAATCTCCTATGAATGCTTACTTGCAGCCACCACTCCTAGGAGGATCGTGAGGACCAGCACGTTAGACTTCAGCAAATGCCCAGCTGTCATGACAATCCATTGGTGCCCCGCAATCACATGATGGATGGTAGCAATGATGCGCTTCCTGTTTACGCGTGTTAAATGCCACTGTCAGTGATTGATCACAGCATTTCACTGGTTAACAGCCACTGGTGGATCTTGGTTCCGTCAGTGGCTGTTAGATGCACTTGATGGCTAATTAGATCAGCCATCAAGTGTGGGGTAAAATACTGTGTTTCAGCGTGTGAGCCCGCATCAAAGGCAGGGACATGGCTAATGACGTAAATATACCGTATATCATCAGTCGTGAAAGGGTTTAAGGGGAATCTGTCACCAGGTTTTTCACATCTAATCTGAGCGTACCTTAATGTAGGTGCAGAGACCCTGATTCCAGCAATGTTTCACTTACTGGGTTCTTTAGTGTACTTTTGATAAAATCACTTTTCTATTAGAAGGAGATAAATCTGTTTCCAGGTAATCAAGTATATTCATGAGTTCTGTATAACCCTGCCCCCACCACTGATTGTCAGATTTCTGTATACACTGTATATTGGCAAAAAGCTGCCAATCAGGGGTGTGTGTGGGATTATACAGAGAGGAGCATTTAGAGAACTGGTAGATCTGCAGCAGATAGAACCGTGATTTTATCAAAAGTGCAACAAGCAGCTCAGTAAGTGACACGCCACTGGAATCAGGGTCTCTGTCTGTACATTTTGTTGCTCTCTGATTGGGTAGAAAACCTGCTGACAGATTCCCTTTCATGAGATCTGTTAGGTTTCATATTTATAGTGTTTAGAATAGTGAAGCGCATTACATTATTTCCTACTGCAAAGGAAATCCTATAAAAAAAAAAACAAAAAACAAAAACGGAACCACACAGAAGTACGCTCTAAACTAAAATACAACATTAAACAAATGTTTCATGCTTGTTTTTTTGAAAAAGGCAGAATAGAAATATTCCACTGTTAACAGAGCACAAATGTGCCCATACATATTTGTCAACAACTGACAACTGCTGGGAATGCCAGCTATCTATTATGTATGAGGACCGCCAACCATTCCATAGTGAGGGCTCTCAATCAGGAAAAGGACAGTGGCAATACATGGATAACAAGTAGGTGGGAAGGAGCGCTGAGACCTTTCGGCCAAGCCATGGGTGGATCATGCTCCTCACTAGTATATTTGATTATAGCAGAATTTGGGGCAAATGCAGCAATGAATTAAAGCACTAAAGGCCCAATTTTTATTTGAGCTGTCTCCTTGTTGTGCTTAACTTTGACACTACTTTGCAATGACAGACGTCCGTTATGTGGCCTAGTGATATTAACGCATCTTCTCTACTTGTGTGCTTCCAGCTTGAGTCCATACAGCTATGATGAAGGCTGTTTGTCGAACAGTCAGGACCACATCCCCCTCGCTGCCCTCCCACTCCTGGCGACGTCCTCTCCACAGTACCTAGAGGCTGTTGCAACGGTTATTCATCGAGCCAATCAAGTCTATGTGGATTTCACCAAATCACAAGAAGGAATGTCCTTTACTGGGCAGGTGAGATTATTTGTAGGGCACCTTCTTATTCATCAGAAAACCGCTGTGGACAGTGTGAATAGTGAAATATTAAATGCAATACATACACTGTGTGTTTTTCTTGTGGCTGTGTTTGTTTTTTTTCCCTCCAAGTGTCTTGAGAGGAACCAAAAAACTGACCGGCATCTCCAAATAAATGTGAACAGGTACGAGCTGCTATGACTACACGAAACACATACAAAAGAATACAGCAGCACTTAAGCGCTGATATATGCAAACATATGACATTTATACTGCATTAATGCTATACTTAGAAAAATAAAGGTACAAAAATTGGCCAATTCATGTGAGCCAATCAACCGCAACAAGGTGACCCTTTTTTTTCTTGAGAGGGTAGTCATATGGGAATTATATATCAAGTAGAAACAAATGAAGCAAAGCAAGTATGTAAAATAAAACTTCCCATCTAATCTGATAAGACAACATTAAAATAATTCACTTTTTCAATCACCACCAGGAATTGGCTCTAGAAGTCAAGAAGTCATTTGCCTGTCCGAAATACGGAGACCGGAAAGATACCCAAGCAGAATTTATAAGATGAGAGTTAGTTGGGGTTGGGTTATGGGAGTTTGTTTGATTCATTCTATTATTTTAAAGCATTCCTTTTATATATATATATATATATATATATATATATATATATATATATATATATATATATATATATATATATATATATATAAAAAAAATCGCCGGTGGCCTTACCATCTCAATTTTGCTATATCCTAAAGGTAGAATGGCACAGGGCTTCCAGTGGGTCTTTTCTTCCATTACTCTGTTAATGTTTTTTTTTTTTTTTGTTTTTTTTTTTACAAAATATGTAATTTAAAGGAATAAATACTAGTCATGGATGAGTGTGTCTAGTACTTCACAAACTAAAATTAACACTGTAGTTATGACCCTGATGGCTATTATGCTATTTGGTTCTTTAGCTATCCTCACCTGTAATATGGCGAGGTGTCTTGCTATTTTCTGTGTCAAGTTAATGTAGCATACAGGGTATGCCAGATTACAATGGGTTGTGCTAACATTTAGTTTATGTTTTTAGATGGATTATGCTGGCATATAGCTTCAAATGTGGTATTTCAAGATAAAGGAAGTAATACGTTTTATCAGATTTGGGGTATGCTCACACGAGCATATGACTTGGATGAGTGCAATGCGAGAAAATCTCACATTGCACTCAGCCCAATGTTACTCAATGAGGGAGAGCAGATGGTTAGCTTTTTTCTCATACGGATTCTGGATGAGAGAAAAGTCGCAGTATGCTGGGATTGACAGCGAGAGAAGTGTCACTCGCACCCATACAAGTCTTTGGGTGCGAGTGAAACATTGGACTGCACTTGGACAACATCCGAGTGCGGTGCGATAATCGCATCAATTGACAATGGACGAGATGAGGAGATTAATCACTCTCTCTCCTCCACAGCTGTGATCTGATCGCAGGATCAGATCACAGTTGCATGACACTCGGCTCACGCTGCCAGCAGAGCGAGAGCCAAGGGTTATTAGCATATTGCATCTGATGCACTTGCATCAGATGCCATACAATCTTCTGAATCAAACCGTAAGGACATGTCCAATGTAAGTATAGCAGAAGAGGTAGGTGCACAGAACCGTTTTCACTCCATCCGAGAAAAACTGTACAACTATGGTGATCAGAATGGGATAACATTTTTTGGAGATGGAGACCAAAATAAAAAAGGAAGTTTCTCTATTTTCTCCATTATGTCACAATATCACTCGTACAATAAAATCAGTCATGTGTACAAGTCCAAAGTGTCATGTTCTAGAATATTATAGGTGGTATCATGAAAGTTGTTGTATTTTATCATGAATCTGCAACTGAAACAGGTATATTTAGAAAGTCTGAACATTTGGGGTAATCTGGGAGAAAATGTGTCCACCAGTCCACACCAGAGGGTCATTGTGTGTGCATCAGTACACTGGTTCTCCTTAAAGAGACTCTGTCGCCAGGACAGTAGTGGTAACTTTGTGTGCCTATTTTATTCCCACTGCTCCCCTGAGTATAATGTTTTTTGTTTGTTTTTTAATCAGCAAAATACTTTTTTTATTTTGTGCTAATTTTGATGGTTTTTGCCAAGGCCTAGGCGTTACTCACAGGGTTCCCTGACAACATGTCTTCAAGCTGCTTTGCATTAACTGCCCTATGAGCCATGACCCCTTGGAAAGACCGTACACAACAAAAAAAGACCCTATCTCTGGAAAGGTATGCCGAATTTACAAAGCAAAAAAGTAAATAAATGAATGAATGGGTACTCTGGGGAGCAGATGGAATAAAATAAAATAAACTGGTCACTTGAACTGGTGAGAAGGTGTCTGGGGGTGTATGGGGTCTTATTGGCAATGTTCCATGGGAAAAATTATATACCTCCAATAGGTGGCAATATTTTAACAATATAATAAATTGGGGGTTTTTTTGTTTTTTTTCAGGTTTGTTTAGTTGGTGACTGTGTTGGAGGAATTTTGGGATTTGATGCCTTATGTTACAGCAATCAAACGGTGTCTGAAAGTCAAAACAGCAGCCGCAGAGGAAGCATTGTCAGTGTTCAGGTATCACTGAGTTGAATCCTGTTTATCTTTTCAGTCCATTATATGAAAAAATACTAAAGGTTGTCTTTTTGGAACTGAAAAACGTTAGCTTTCTGTATCTCAGTAAATGCATCTCAGCTTTAGCTACTGATTGATAGCTTTCTACCTATTCCCAGTATGCACAGAAAGCAATCATTAAGGAGAGTGGAATGAGCCAGAGCTCATAAATTCTGGGGTCTAGCGCGTCAATCATTGAGTAGGCTGGAAACGATGTATAGATAAAATTGTGGTCTTATCAAAATTACAGCAAGAAGCCCAGTAAGTGACCTAGCGTTGGAGTCAGGTTCTCTGTCACTACATTGTGCTGACCTTAAACCTGGTGACAGATTTCCTATAAATATGGACTAAAGTCTTTAGACTTCTCTAACACTTTCCGCCTCACAAGTGGGTTACATTAGGTTAAGCTGATTAAATTACACCGTAATAGCACTTCGGAAAATAAACATCATCTCCTTAATGTCTTTCTGCCAAACCACTTGGGATCAGATGACGTTAGGAAAATCTGTGGCATGCAAAAGACATGTTTGCTGCGTTTTAAGCAGCAGGTTGTTCTGTTTCGTACTATTCTGATGGTCGTCGACACACTCCAATTTTTTAGGTTTTTCAGGAAAGCTCGCTTTTCGGAATAAAATTGTATATAAGTATTGCCCCATAACCTTTTTTTTTTCATGTAGCAAAACTCAATACAGATATTAACTACCGTACTTAATTTTCAAATTCATTTTTTTTTTTTTTAGCTGTCTTCCTCCGTGACTCTAGTTACATGCTGTGCCAAGTAATACTATGGTTGTAACAATGTCGCTCCCAAATCTAAATGATAGATATGAAAATGTGATCTTAGATTGTCAGGAAGAGATATTCAGCCAACAAATAAAATCAATAAGCCAGAAACTAATAGGCACATTAACATTGGTCGATGACAAACATCTCCAGCACGGTATATTTTGGAGGGGACAAGATCTGACCTGAATATACAGTATTAAAAAAACTGAACAAGTACTGTATTGTACATATTTTCTTGTTCCAATTATTGGTTAATATTGGGGTTTACGTTTTTGTCCGTTTCAACTATGGACATGTGACTTCAGCCTAAGTTATTAGGGTTAGCAGCTGCCAAACCCTTCATTCTCTCCTCTCATCACAGTGGAAATAACTCTTTATAGAAAAAAAATCTAGTTTAGCAACGTTATGGTTTGTTTTTTTTCAGTTTTTCCTCAAAACATTTACTAGTAAATCTAATACTTTAGGAGAAAAATGTATGATGCAAATAAAGGACAAGGAAGAAAAGTGTAGAGCATCTTAATAATGGCCAGATATGCAGTTGCTAGTGGTAGTGGTGTGAATTCAGTAAGCTGGCCTAGCCGAGCCACAGACTGAATATTAAAGTAGATGTCTTCTATTATTCAACCACATTGTCGCAAATCGAATGCATACATTGCCTTGGACGTTGTAGGTGCTTTGACGTGTTCTTTATTTATTCCAGGACACGGACCTCCTGTCTCCAGGAATCAGCGTCAACAACAGCTACTGCAGTAGTTCAAACCTGGAGACTAGTAGGCATCTGAGCCGGAGTAACATTGACATACCTCGGAGCAACGGGGAAGATCCAAAGAAACAGCTTCCACGTAAGAGAAGCGACTCCTCCACCTACGAGCTGGACACCATCAAGCAGCACCAGGCTTTTCTGTCTAGGTAAGTAAGTAGGAATCATTTGCAGCTATGACGCGTCAAGTTCTAGATTTCAGATTTATTGTCTGTGATTTAGAATATTCAACGTTTATGGTTCAATATATTTTTATTAAACAATGCAAATAACAAGATAGTCGAGTAGACAAGAATTAGAAATAAATTCTAGTGAAAAGGACTTGGGGTTATTCTCCTCACCTCTTCATGGTAGAATCCCTACATGACAACTTTGCAATAATATGTCATACTGTCTTGTAACTAATCAAATTAGAAACATTTCCAATGTTTTAACCACAAAGAAGGTGGAAAGACCAGAAGAAAAGAGTAAGAGATAGAAAAGATAAAAAGAAAGAGAAGACAGAAGAGACCAGATAAGTACTGTCTTTTTCGGACTATAAGATGCACTTTTTTCCCCCAAATGTCGGGGGAAAGTAGTGGGTGCGTCTTATATGTGGCATCATATGTTTGGTCACACTGTAGTTCCCACTTATATTATCATAAGACTGGCCACGACAATCTTTAATGCTGATACTATTTTTATAAAGCATCATTGGCTATTTGGAAGTGTGATCAATAGTGGGAATGAAATGTGAAAATCCTCGAACAGGTTCAGTAGGCAAAACATAACTGACGATAAAGTTAGTGGGTCACAGTTGGAAAAACCCATTGTACTATCTAATCTAAAGAAAGCCAAATTTTACTCACTGTCAGTAATCCGTGCACCATAAGTGAGAGCACATTGGCTCTTAAAATCAGTTCACTCATAGTAGCAGACACATATGATATATGCCCCCTGCCTTTATATGCATGTCTTTTTATATGTTCATCTAGGAATTCACCCACATCCACCATTAACCATGAACTTAAGATAGTTTCCCACGAGAGGAGAGACAATAATTTCATTTTTTATCTAAAATAAAACTCTTTTTTTGCAAGGGACATTATAACTGAAAGGGATCTCATTAAAGGGAATCTGTCAGCAGGTTTTTGCTATGCAATCTGAGGACAGCATGATGTAGAGGTTAAAAAACATAATTCTAGGATGTGTCACTTATTAGGTTGTGTGCTGTTGTTTATGTACAATGAAGGATTTATCACTGGTAGATTATCACTTGACTACAACTCATGTGCCTGCTAGACTGACCATGTCCCCTCCTCTGATAAGCAGCTCAGTATCAATAGACAATGTGCACAGAGAGCTGTGGTAGGGGCGGGCTTAGCTTTCTCAGCTATGCTGGGTCCTACAGCTTAGACCTGTGATTGTGTTGCAACTGATGCACCTAGTAAACTGTGATACATCATTGGAGTCAGGGTCTCTTTTCCTACTATATGATGCAGCAAAAAACTGGTGACAGATTTGTTTTAAGACTTTACCCTAGTACAATCTTTCACTTTCCATTTGCAACAGTATCTGACCGTCAACTTGACATGATGCTTGTTGTTTGCTCACTAGTGACAGAACAGCTGACTATATGCATAAGTGGCTAACCTGTCCTTGATATGTTTCCAATTATTAAAGCCATGGGTAATCCACTATGCCTACTACAATGCAGTTTATATGGTAGCATGGCCAATTTTGTAATGACATTTTATTTGCTTTTGGGTTTATACCTGTGAAGTAGTTTTCCTTACAGTACCTTTTGATAATTAGATGTGGAAATTTGCCTCAGAATACCGTAATTTGATAGTACCTCTTTTTACATTATCATACTTCCGCATCTGTTTTGAAATGTGCTCATCCCACAGCCCAATATTTAATGAACATTGTAATGGCCTCCACCGTTTTCTGAGAACATTATTTCTTCAGTGACGTTTTCTGACTGCATCAGATCTTTGGGGCACTAGATGTATAACATTAGTATCAGAACAGATGGATATGTAGAATTACCACAGCTGTTGTTATTGACATCAGTTTCCATAGGCAGATCAGATCCTGTAGATTTCCTTTAAAAGAAAGCCCGCCTTGGGATATGTGCACACAGGCGTCTTCAAGATGCTGGCGAAATCGCTGAAATTTCCACAGCGCAAAAGCTTCCAGAAAATGCCGGCAGTTGTGATCCTGAAGCTTTACTGGTGTCTTTTTTTGTCATTTTGGCTGCGACTCAGCTACTGCTGTCTATTTTTGTCTTTTGCTGAAACTAGGGGTGGGCAATTAATATTACCTAGGGAGCACATGAGAGACCGTGACACACTTATACACCATGATACACTTAGATTAGCTTGATGATGTAATAAATATCTATAGTGGATTTAGTTGAGCATAGCAGAGGTGACACACTTGCCAGCCAGCTTTCAGCACAGCTCTGAGTTAATTCAGAAAGGCCAGGAGCACAAAGGAGCGGGAGAGAGGAGTCTGCAGCACCGAGGAGAAGCAAGGTGCTACTGGGAAATGTAGTTTTAGCAGAATTGCCCAGTTAGCATGTGAAGCTGAATGCATAGAATGGCAGACAGAGATGAAGAAAGACACAAAAGTACAAATAAGAAACATTATGTTGAGCTTAGACTTCCTATTAATAATAAGTGTATGTTTTCTGTACTATGGGGTTAGGGTTAGCTATATATGTTTGAAATCAAATACCCCCTTTTACTAATTGTCATAATTACATACCCCTCTGTTTAATCTTTCCAATACCACTAAATTATATTCTTGTCACTCCTTGCAGTAATAATCTCCCACTGCAGTTTATACGGTAATTACATTGGCCTAGCAGTGATAAATTCCTTACAAATTCCTGAGGTTTATAATTTTCCCACCTCCAAGATTATAATCACTTGGTTTCCTGCTATAATATTGTGACGCCCTGGCAAAACCAGGTAGTCACACATTAGGCCCCCGCATAACACCTTCCCTCACCTAGGTCACATACAGCCGGCCTGAAACCCTAGTCACCCCCCTCAGAGCAAGACAGGCACACCAGTGGAAGGGACCAGGCGGTTAGGGAACGCCCACCTAGGGGTCTAGACAGCCCAGGGTGGAAAAACAAGCAGTAAAAGTTTGTAGTTCAAGTGGAGAGGAGTGTGGGCTGGAGCTAGGTGTAGCTCCAGCAGAGGAGAAGTCCAAGTTGAACGGTGCCAGGGACGGAGCCCTGGTACCTTGGCTAGGTGGCAGACGGTGGTCTCCGTCAGCAGGAGACGGGAAGACGGCTCAGCAGATCCGAGGAGGACCGGAGCAGGGTTGGAGCCCGCCGGTACCAACACCGGAGACCCGACCGGAAACCGTGCACAGAGGGGGTACTCGGACCCTGAAGCCAGGACCAGCACCAACGGCCTAGCTAATCAGCCGATTGAGGGCAGGATTACAGGTCCTGTCCCAACCAAAGTCCCAAAAGCAGACAACCACCCACAGGTAGGGATAGGGCAACCGCCAGGGCCCATAGATCCCACGGGTCAGCGTCAGCGGGCACGGCTCCTCAGGCACACAGACAGCCCGGAGCGGACTCCCGTGTTCCACACCAGGAAGTCCAAACACACAACCACAACCAGTGGAGAGGAAGAGACGGCGATCACCAGCCCGGGTGGGGGACCAGAATACAACTGGCCGCGGCGGCTGGCCACCAGCACCTTGGTTTACCAAAAGACTCGTGTGATTCATTTACTTGTGAGTAACCAAACATCCCCTGCTATGCCCGGGCACGCAGGCCCCTGCCATCGCGATACCCTGCACAGAGACACTGGGCCCCCGGGGCAACCATCCCTGTGGAGGGGTTAACATCCAGCTGCTATTACATCTCTCCCAGGTACCCTACAACAGCAGCGGTGGTGTCCCACTTCACCACACACCGTGGGTGGCGTCATGAATCAAATACGGTCAAGGCCGTACAACTACGTCCCCCTTTTCATTCGGCTTGTCCGCGTGACCCTTGGGTCCCGAGGATCCCTCGAGCCACACAGTGGGTCCGGATCTGAGCAGCGCCAGCTGCTGGCACGGGGGCAGCATAATATATCCCCCCCAGTTTATGATCACATAGCTCCATCACCGTGATAAATTTATTTTCACAGATTATAATCACCTGGCCAAAAGCATTAATATATTTTCCACCAGATTCCAATCACATGAATTCTTTCTATAATAAACTCCCCACAACCCCATATATATTTAACCACATGAACCCTTAGGTCCATTGCAATTCTGCCACACACATACTTTTCATCAAGTAGTTGCATGCACACATACTGGCAGTTGAGCTTTCAGTAGCGTGTCATCTTCTCTGATTTGCTTATGGTCCATGGGCTCCACTTGAAGGATGGATCCCGGGTCAGTAGCCAACATTGCCTTCATTATAATTGGCCTTTTACCAAGACCATCTAGCGCATGTCTGACAAATTCAAGTCTTTTAAATCAGAGTATCCGACAAACTTTTCCACACTTATTTGTAATTATATCATACAATCAGTACAAATTTACATTTTAAAAGATGGTTTGTACAGACCACTAGGTGAGTATCTGTTTTTATATCGGATCAGTGGTGGCCAACCTCCCATATACTAGGGACCTCAAATGCAACCCTTGACTACATAGGAGGGTCCATTATTACCATTAGATTGTTCCCGGACATGTGTTAAATTCAGGATTGCCAACTTGACTTATTTTTTTTCTGGACAGCTTATCAAAAAATTATGGACAGACAATATTTTTTATGGACCATTAGAAAACTATAATAGATCCTTATGATTATCAGTGATTCATGTCTGCAGCCCATAATTCTGATATGAAGACATCAGCAGCAATTACTGTGAACTGGAAAATGATAATAATTACAGTCAAAATCATCTGTATACATTTCTTCAGCTTCCAAAAAATCATGAACACCTCAAAAAAAAACATTTACAGCGCAAAAAAAGTGTCCTATTTTTATGGGCTGTCCTGGAACTTCTGGATGGTTGGCAACCCAGCTTAGATGACTTAAAGGGGTATTCCCATTTCCAACATCGTACCCCAATACTTAGTAGATGTGATGATAATAATAATATTAGCAAATACCTCCAATTAAAAATGTGCTATAGTTTTCCCAATTCACTATGCGCTTACCTCATATTCAGCAAATCAAAAAAGGTCCATGGAGCCTCTGTTAGGAGTCTTGACACGGAAAATAGCCAGATACCCCTCCGTGAAGAACCTAGCCAAGGAGTGGCTCTTTTTAGGAGACCACATTAACCACCATATTAAGTGGCCCTTTTAGTCAATATCCAGCTCTTGATGAGTTTAAAGATATGACAAGGGAAATACCAAGGCCAGGTATCCATCCACAGACAGCTGTTTTGGGGTATTGCCCCTCATCAGTGTGGAGTAGGATTCTGGCCAGGTGGGAACAATGCCTAGTAGACCAGCAAGACAAAACAATCACTGATCTCTGGGAGACCAGCCTAAGAAAACACTGCCGGCAGCCAGCGAAGGCGCTCAACACAGTGAAATCCTAGGTACATTGCCCTCTTGGAAGTATGCAAATCAAAAAAGGTCCGTGGAGCCTCTGTTAGGAGTCTCGACACGGAAAATGGCCATATATCCCTCCGGAAAGAACCTAGCCAACCTGGCCAGAATCCTACTGCACACTGATGAGGGGCAATACCCCGAAACAGCTGTCTGTGTATGGATACCTGACCTTGGTATTTCCCTTGTCATATCTTTAAACTCATCAAGAGCTGGATATTGACTAAAAGGGCCACTTAAGATGGTGGTTATGGTGGTCTCCTAAACAGAGCCACCCCTTGGCTAGGTTCTTCCCGGAGGGATATCTGGCTTTTTTCCGTGTCGAGACTCCTAACAGAGGCTCCACGGACTTTTTTGATTTGCATACTTCCCAGGGGGCAATGCACCACGGATTTCACTGTGTTGAGCGCCTTTGCTGGCTGCCGGCAGTGTTTTCTCAGGCTGGTCTCCCCGAGATCAGTGATTGTTTTGTCTTGTTGGTCTACTAGGTATTGCTCCCACCTGGCCAGAATCCTACTCCACACTGATGAGGGGAAATACCCCGAAACAGCTGTCTGTGGATGGATACCTGGCCTTGGTATTTCCCTTGTCATATCTTTAAACTTGTCAAAAAGTTGAATATTGACTAAAAGGGCCACTTAATATGGTGGTTATGGTGGTCTCCTAAAAAGAGCCACTTCTTGGCTAGGTTCTTCCCGGAGAGATATCTGGCTAGTTTCTGTGTCGAGACTCCTAACAGAGGTTCCATGGACTTTTTTGATTTGTATCTACTACATATTGGTATAAGATCTTGGAGATGGGAATATCACTTTTACTATCTTCCTATATTTTTCAAGAATTGAAGTCCTAAATTTAGAAAAAGGAAAAGGATAACAAACCAAAGGTTTTCCTACTTCCCTATGATATTTGCTATAATGAGATCTAGTCTTACTTTTTGCAAAAAAAAAAATAGATTGTGTGAAAACATGAACCTCATACAGTGTGTCCACCCATATCCTGTCCACCGCCATTAACTTGAGAATGGCGACAGCTACAGGCATAGAAGTGGTGTCTAGGTATAGTAAAGTAGCCATGCGCTACGCAATGAAACCACCTATAGCGCCACCTGGTGGAAAACAACGGAATTAGCATTTTTATCTTGTAAACGGAATGAGATAGAGAAATAATATATATTTATTCATTTATATAGCGCTATTAATTCCACAGCGCTTTACATACATTGACAACACTGTCCCCTTGGGGCTCACAATCTAAATTCCCTATCAGTATGTTTTTGGAGTGTGGGAGGAAACCGGAGTACCCGGAGGAAACCCACGCAAACACAGGGAGAACATACAAACTCCTTGCAGATGTTGTCCTTAGTGGGACTAGAACCCAGGACCCCAGGGCTGCGAAAAAAATGAATTACAAAGTTGTAGGGCATCATCAATTCAATACGAATCAACACCTTGCATCGACACCTTGCATACAGAAATACTATGATTAGAACGTGTAAAACTAACAAGTAGGGATGGGTGAACCCGAACTGTACAGTTCGGTGTCCGTATCGAACATGTGGTATTTGTGCACACGAACACGAGCTCTCTGGGCCGTTCATGTTACAGTTCGTGTAACCGTTCGGGTCCAGGGGCTGTTAAAAAAAAAAAAGCACGTTATTAAAAAAAACATTCTGATCATACTTACAGGTCCCGCAACGCGTTCTGCAGACTCTGCCTCCCAGCGCTTCTGCTAACGCGTCCGTCCGATCATTGCTGTTCCCCCCCGGTAAGCACCTCTGGCTAAAAGGACCTGCCGTGACGTCATACCCATGTGACCAGTCACATGTAAATGTTGTATTACCTCATTGGCTACAGACTGGTCACGTGAGTATGACATCATCACAGGTCCTGGCGCCCCGTGATGCGAGTGTCATCGCATCACGGTGCACAATCTCCCAATGGCAGCAGCTCAGCTACATGTATGTCCACAGCTGAGGCGCTGCTGTAGGGAGAGTGGGGTTATGCACTGCGAGACGCAAGTGCAATCATCCCGTCACTGTCAGCCTGCTGCATCGATCTGAACAGAACGATGTAGCAGGCTGACTTGGCTCTCTGTGTTTCTCACTGTGTATAGACTATCTGTGCACAAGATGAAGCAGAGTTAACATTGCGCTTTGCTTCACACTGTGTATAGACTGTCTGTGCACAAGATGAAGCAGAGTTGACTTTGCTCTTTGCTTCTCACTGTGTATAGACTGTCTGTGCACAGTGATGAAGCAGAGTTGACTTTGCTGTCCCAGTGGATTACGTCGGACTAAGGGTTTTTTTTATAATAAAGGTGGAGTCTCTAAATGTTTTTTGTTTTATTTCTAATAAAAAAAAGATTCTCTGTGTTGTGTTTTTTTTACAGTTACCTATAAATTCATGGTGGCCATGTCTAATTTGGCGTGACACCATGAAGTTCGGGCTTAGTACCATCTGAGAATACAAAGCTGGTATTAACCCCTTTATTACCCAGCGAGCCACCGCCATCAGGGCCTCTGGACGAGCGGGGTAAAGCGCCTGGAAATGGCGCTAAGAAACAATGCGCCATTTCCAGGGGCAGCTGCGGGCTGAAGAGAATCCTAGCCCCCTGCTGCCTGGCTTTCCCTGACTGGCGATCAAAATACAGCGGGAGCCCACACATTTTTTTTTTTAATTATTTTTTTTAAATAAAAAAAAATTAATGGGCTTCCCTGTATTTTGATTGCCAGCCAAGGTAACGCCAGGCAACCCGTAGCTGTCTGCCTTATCTGCGCTGAGAATCAAAAATGCCGCGGAGCGCCACGTCATATTTTTGTAATGATTTATTTCTTTATCGTTCCTATGGGAGACCCAGACATTGGGTGTATAGCTTCTGCCTCCGGAGGACACACAAAGTACTACACTAAAAAAGTGTAGCTCCTCCCTCTGAGCATATACACCCCCTGGATAACCAAATCTAGCCAGTTCATTGCTTTGTGTTCAGGAGGCACACATCCACACATGCATTCTCATCTGATTTTTCATTTTGGAAAGTTTTTGAAGAAAAGCGGGTCCAAGCCTGGACTCCCGGCATGTCCCTTCTCACCCCACTGTGTCGGCGGTGTTGTTAAGGTTGATTCCAGGACTGGAGCCTTACATGCCGCGCTCCTTCACCATCCCTTGGGCTCTGGCTTGAAGTGGGAGCCAGCACGGTTCTCCCTGCTTTGCAGGAGGCCGGTCTCCATCCGCAGCCCTTCAGGATCCTGCTGGACGGAGCACTCATCCCCAGGGACTTGAAACCCTGCGTCTCACAAGCTAAGTACTGAGACGTTTATGTTCGGGGGGTCCCTTGTATTTTATTGTTGGGGAGAGTGTGCTGTGTAACTGTTCTGACATTTCCGGCCGGTTCTCTGGTTGTCACCTGAGAACCGCGCCGATGGAGCCTGTGCGCCGGCCGCATCGCTTAAATTTAGGCCCCGGCTTCGCCTGAGGCCTAGTTTCGATTTCACTGCCCTTGCATGTCAGTCATGCAGAGGGACAGTGTGGCTCCACCCAGCAGCCGTTCGGCACAGGGGAGGGACACTCCTCTCTGAGTAAATGTCCCCTCCCCTGTAAATCTCCTTGGCCCTCCAGATCCCGCTCTCAGAGTAGGTCCCGCCCCCTCTCCTCGCTCCGGCGCCATTTTATCAGCGTTCTCACAGCGATCGGCGCTGGCTGCAGCATCTCTGCTAATCTGTCTGGGGGTCTGGGCTGTGGGATCTGGAGGGCACACAAATGGTCTGGTAAGCTACAACCCTCGGTTGTGGACCTGCTTATATACTCTCTGGGGGTCATCCTGGCTCAGAGCCCCCACTTCAGCAGCATGTCTCACACAAGGAGCAAGGCTGCAAGGCTGTACACAATATGCACTGCATGTAAGCTCGTGCTGCCTGAACCGAGCACATATCCACATTGTGATGCCTGCTCTAACCTGACAATGCCTCAGCCTGGAATCGCACCCACAGTGGTCCCTCCGGCTGCTCCGGCTCCGGTGGCTGAACCCCCGGCTTGGGTAGAATCCTTCTCTAGGTCAATCTCCCAGTCTTTTGCCGACTCCATGGGACAGCTGTCCCGGACTTTGCTGAACATGCATCAGCCCCCTTCTCAGGGCGCCTCTGCTACTAGGGCTCTCTCAGCGGAGCTCACAGAGGATTCTTCATCTGGTCCCAGACCCCGTCCTCCTAAGAGGAGACGCAGGGCTCCCTCTTTTTCCTCGTCCCGCAGCTCTGATTCAAGAGCTGACTCGCAGGACGAGGAGGATGCCGTTACTGGGGGCTCGGAGGCTGCCTCCATGTGCCCCATTGATCTGTCCGAAAGTGACTCAGATGTTAGTGATTTGATTGCGTCCATTAATTCTGTACTGGACCTCAATCCGCCAGTATCAGAGGAGCAACCCCCTCTGGCAGAAAGGCACCAGTTTACCTTGCCTAAGAGGACAAGGAGTGTGTTCTTTAACCACTCCAGTTTTCAGGCCACTGTGACCAAGCCTAGGGCCTGTCCTGACAAACGCTTCCCAAAGTGTGGTTCTGATGACCGTTTTCCCTTTCCACCAGAGGTGGTCAAGGAGTGGGCTCATTCACCAAAGGTAGACCCTCTGGTGTCTAGACTCTCAGCCCGGACAGTTGTATCAGTGGCTGATGGCACCCTTAAGGATTCCACTGACCGCCAGGTTGACCTTCTGGCCAAATCTGTATATGAGGCGGCAGGGGCCTCGTTCTCCCCATCTTTTGCAGCAGTGTGGGCTCTCAAAGCCATCTCTGCTTCTCTAGAGGAGATGCATTCCCTCACCAGGGAATCTATGCCCGAAATGGTTGCCTTAACTTCCCAGGCTTCAGCTTTTTCATCCTATGCCATGTCTGCCATGCTGGAGGCTTCTCACCGCACTGCGGTGGCTTCGGCTAATTCCCTCGCTATCCGCAGGATCTTGTGGCTTCGAGAGTGGAAGGCAGACGCTTCTTCAAAGAAGTACCTTGCTGGGCTCCCTTTTGCTGGGTCCAGGCTGTTCGGTGAACAACTGGATGAAATTATTAAGGAAGTTACTGGCGGGAAGAGTACTTCCATGCCACAAACTAAAACCAGGAAACCTGTCCAGGGCAGGAACCAGTCGAGGTTTCGTTCCTTTCGTTCCTCCAACTGGTCGTCCTCTAAGCCCTCGGCCTCGTCCACTAACTCAGCCAAGGACCAAAAACCCAACTGGCGCACGAAGCCGCGTCCTCAGAAGACCGCAGGAGCTGCTGCCACTAAGGCAGCCTCCTCTTGACTATGTGGCCGCGCCAGCAACATCCTTGGTCAGTGGCAGGCTCTCCCACTTTGGCGGCGTGTGGTTTCAACACGTCTCCGATCAGTGGGTGCGGGATATCATCTCCCACGGCTACAGGATAGAATTCTCTTCCAGCCCGCCAAACAGATTTTTTCCGTCAACTCCCCCCTGCTCCAAGGCCGCCGCCTTCTCTCAGGCCATGGCATCCTTGCAGGCCAACGGAGTAATTGTACCGGTTCCCGCCCGGGAACGGTTCAGAGGTTTCTACTCAAATCTCTTCCTAGTCCCCAAAAAGGACGGTTCCTTACGGCCCATCATGGATCTCAAGCTTCTCAACAAGCATGTTCAGGTCCGGCATTTTCGCATGGAGTCTCTGCGATCAGTCATTGCCTCAATGACCCAAGGAGATTTCCTGGCATCCATCGACATCAGAGATGCCTATCTGCATGTGCCAATTGCAGTTTCACACCAGCGTTGGCTACGTTTTGCAATCGGAGAGGAACATTTCCAATTCGTGGCTCTCCCCTTCGGGTTAGCCACGGCCCCTCGAGTATTCACCAAGGTCATGGCAGCAGTGGTTGCGGTTCTGCACCTCCAGGGGTTGGCAGTGATTCCTTACCTGGACGACCTTCTAGTCAAGGCTTCATCCAGTGCAGACTCAGCGGAGTGTCTCGCTCACTCTCGCCACTCTAGTCCAATTCGGGTGGCTTGTCAATCTGCCCAAATCCACTCTGACTCCGACCCAGAAGCTCACGTACCTAGGGATGCAATTCGAGACTCTGCCGGCACTCGTGAAGCTGCCCTTAGTCAAACAGCAGTCCCTCCATCTGGTGGTGCGCTCTTTGCTGAGGCCCCGCCGTCATTCCATCAGGCACCTAATGCAGGTGCTGGGTCAGATGGTGGCGTCAATGGAAGCGGTTCCCTTTGCCCAGTTCCATCTGCGTCCTCTGCAGCTGGACATTCTCCGCTGTTGGGACAAGCGGACTTCCTCCTTGCACAGGTTAGTGGCTCTGTCGCCACAGACCAGGGGCTCCCTTCAGCGGTGGCTTCGGCCCCTCTCTCTGTCTCAGGGACGCTCCTTCCTGGCCCCGTCCTGGGTGATCCTCACAACGGATGCCAGTCTCTCCGGCTGGGGAGCAGTATATCTCCACCACCGAGCACAGGGCACTTGGACTCCGTCCGAATCAGCCCTCTCGATCAATGTGCTGGAAATCAGAGCTTTGCTTCTAGCTCTCTTAGCCTTTCACCACCTGTTGGCGGGCAGGCACATTCGAGTCCAGTCAGACAACGCGACAGCGGTTGCCTACATCAATCACCAAGGCGGGACACGCAGCCGCCTGGCAATGTTGGAGGTTCAACGCATCCTTCAGTGGACGGAGGACTCCAAGTCCACCATATCCGCAGTCCACATCCCAGGCGTGGAAAACTGGGAGGCAGATTATCTCAGCCGTCAAACCGTGGACAGTGGCGAGTGGTCTCTGCATCCGGCAGTGTTTCGGTCAATCTGCCGCAAGTGGGGCACTCCGGAAGTGGATCTAATGGCATCCCGGCACAACAACAAGGTTCCGGTTTACGTGGCTCGCTCCCACGATCCTCAGGCCTTTGCAGCGGACGCTCTGGTTCAAGATTGGTCCCAGTTTCGTCTGTCCTACGTGTTTCCCCCTCTAGCTCTCTTGCCCAGTGTCCTGCGCAAGATCAGAATGGAGGGCCGTCGGGTCATCCTCATTGCTCCAGACTGGCCCAGGCGAGCTTGGTACCCAGACCTGCTCCATCTGTCCGTAGAGGTGCCGTGGTACCTCCCGGACTGTCCAGACCTTCTCTCACAAGGTCCGTTTTTCCGCCAGAATTCTGCGGCTCTCAGATTGACGGCGTGGCTCTTGAGTCCTGGATCTTGACGACTTCTGGTATCCCTCCTGAAGTCATCTCCACTATGACTCGGGCTCGGAAGTCTTCCTCGGCCAAAATCTATCACAGGACCTGGAGAATTTTCCTGTCCTGGTGTCGCTCTTCCGGCCATGCTCCTTGGCCTTTTTCCTTGCCGACCCTCCTGTCCTTTCTACAGTCCGGTCTGCAGCTAGGACTATCCCTCAATTCCCTCAAGGGACAGGTCTCGGCTCTGTCAGTGTTGTTCCAGCGGCATATCGCCCGGCTGGCTCAGGTGCGCACCTTCATGCAGGGCGCGTCTCACATCATTCCGCCTTACCGGCGGCCCTTGGATACCTGGGACCTCAATCTGGTCCTCACGGCCTTGCAGAAACCCCCCTTTGAGCCTCTTAGGGAGGTTTTTTTGTCTCGTCTTTCACAGAAAGTGGTCTTTCTAGTGGCCATAACTTCCCTCAGGAGAGTCTCTGATTTGGCTGCGCTCTCTTCGGAGTCACCTTTTTTGGTTTTTCATCAAGACAAGGTGGTTCTCCGTCCGACTCCGGACTTTCTCCCTAAGGTGGTTTCTCCTTTCCACCTTAACCAGGACATTTCCCTGCCTTCCTTTTGTCCGGCTCCTGTTCATCACTTTGAAAAAGCATACTCTGGATCTGGTGCGGGCGCTCCGGATCTATGTGTCTCGCACCGCTGTTCTTAGGCGGTGCACCTCTCTTTTTGTGCTAACCACAGGTCGGCGTAAGGGCCTCTCGGCTTCTAAGCCGACCTTGGCTCGTTGGATTAGGTCGGCCATTTCCGATGCCTACCAGTGTACTCAGGTGCCTCCCCCGCCGGGGATCAAGGCACACTCGACCAGAGCTGTCGGTGCCTCTTGGGCTTTCAGGCACCAGGCTACGGCTCAGCAGGTCTGTCAGGCTGCCACTTGGACTAGTCTGCATACCTTTTCAAAGCACTACCAAGTGCATGCTCATGCTTCGGCAGATGCGAGCTTGGGCAGACGCATCCTTCAGGCGGCTGTCGCCCATTTGTGAAGTTAGGTTCCGCCTACTTCCCAATTTTTCTGTTTATTCCCACCCATGGACTGCTTTGAGACGTCCCAATGTCTGGGTCTCCCATAGGAACGATAAAGAAAAAGAGAATTTTGTTTACTTACCGTAAATTCTTTTTCTTATAGTTCCGTATTGGGAGACCCAGCCCCCTCCCTGTTGCCTGTTGGCAGTTTCTTGTTCCGCGTGTTATCACCGGCTGTTGTTGTAGACAGAGGCTCCGGTTGTCCTGGTTCTTGCTCTGTCTCTACTTGTGGGTGGCTATTCTTAACTTTCTAGGCCTCTCCGCTGCGAATTGCAGTCCGCAGCCGCCCCAGAAAATGCCGCTTTCATAGAGGCGCCATCTTCTGGCGCTGTATCCAACTCTTCCAGCGGCCCTGATGCCGGGTGGCTCGCTGGGTAATAATGGGTTAATGCTATTTTTGTTTTACTAGCTAGTATTAAGCCAGAGATTCTTAATGTCAGGCAAGTTTGACCCGACCATTGAGAATCTCCAATAAAGGGTTAAAAAAAAGACCAAACAGAGAAAAAATACTGTAATAGAAATAAATACACAGACACACTTAGAGACTCCATGTTTATTACTCCCTCTCACCCATCCATGATCCTGGTCTTGTGTCTTCTTTCTCCTTCAACCCATGCAGCTCTGCTACATCAGATAGCACAAGGGAGGAAGACGCTCCTCCTCCCCTGTGCAGTCCAATCATTCAATGAGTGAGCAGAGGCTGCGGGTTGGTAAATGGTGACGTCACCGCTGCCACCATTGCAATAGTAACCTGACAAGCGGGTTACTATAGCAACGGTGATCTACGATCACCTGATTCCCGGCACCGTTATTTACCGGCTGTGGCAGCCTGTCCCTGCATGTGGGCTTACTCTGTAAAGAGCGCCGACATGCAGGGACGGGCAGCCGACCATGTGCCGGAGCATCTTGGCGGCATACGGCGCTCGCTGAGTATACTGAGTACTGAGATGCTCGGGCGAGCACCTTGTACCGGAGAGAGGCACTGACAGGACCTAGCATGACGTTATAGCCATGTGACCAGTCTGTAGCCAATGAGACAATACACATGTGACTGGTCACATGCTATGACGTCACAGAAGGTCCTATCATCAGTGCTGGTTACCGGGAGGGCACAGCGATGATTGGAAGGAGAAGCGGTATGAGACAGAGTGCAGGACGCGTCGTGGGACCTGTAAGTATAATGACAATGTTTATTATTAACTGTGTTTATTATTTTACAGCCCCCTGCTCCATTACATTACTGTAAAGTCCACGTTCGGTGTTTGGCGCAAGTTCGTGTTATATCAGAACCCGAACGCGAACTTTACAAAACGTTCGAGCGAGTCTCCCGAATACCGAACGTCAGGGGGGTCGCCCATCCCTACTCACAAGGCTGCGGATGTGAAGCGACACCTCATGGAGACCTTCCTACAAGTCATTGGGTATGGTGGCTGAGTGGAGTGGCCTCCACGCTTACCTGACCTGACCCCATTGGACTTCTTTATGTGAGGTCACATCAAACAGCAGGTGTATGCAACACCTCCATCGACACTGCAGGACCTACGACAACATATCACAGATGCTTGTGCAAACGTGTCACCTACCATATTGCACAATGTGCAGCAAGATACAGTATGCTGTCCAGAGTCCAGATGTGCATTGCTGCTGACGGTGGCCACTTTGAGCATCAAAGTTAAATGACCAGCATTCAATGTTTTGGGGTGTGGGGGGGGGGGGTCATGGGTTTCATATCATAGCATTTCTGTATGCAAGGTGTTGATTCGTATTGAATTGATGATGCCCTACAACTTTGTAATTCATTTTTTTTTCTCTATCTCGTTCCGTTTTCGAGATAAAAATGGTAACTTCGTTGTTTTCCACCAGGTGGCGCTATAGGTGGTTTCATTGCGTAGCGCATGGCTACTTTACTATACCTAGACACCACTTTTATGCCTAAAGCTGCCGCCGTTCTCAAGTTAATGGTGGTGGACAGGATATGGGTGGCCACACTGTATATAGCCATACATGGGAGTCCTATATGTATTTATATGTTCTGGCATTTGACAGTGCCTTGTTTTTAAAATGTTTCTAAAAATATCGCAAATTTCTTTCCAGTTTACACTCAAGCGTTCTGAGAAATGATCCAGGGTCTCGGAGATCGAGCAGCTCAACAATGCTGGATGGAGGAAGTATTGGGAAGTTTGACTTTGAGATTTCCGATTTTTTCTTATTTGGGTCGCCTCTTGGACTAGTACTGGCTTTGCGCAAAACCGTGATTCCTGCTCTCGACAGTAAGCATTAAACAAAGTTTTTTACATTTTCCACAGTAATGGTCACCTGATGTGTACCTATCATTCCTGGGTGACTTGTATACAAATGCTTTATGTGTATCTTTATATCAGGCAAGAAAATTTATAAAAAGGATTATACAGCCTGGATTTTCAAAGTAGGTACAACAGACTCATCAGGCCTAAGATGTGTTCATTAAGGTATGCAGTTTAAAGTGTTAAACCTGGTGACAAACACTCTTTAAAACTTTTTACAGTGTTAAAACGCATATAGTCTGTTACCATGCCAAAATAATATAATATTGTGGGAAACAAAATCATCTAATGCCTGCCCTCTCTTCTTAAAGAGGTTGTCTCACTGCTCTGCAATAGTGGCCACATCTCTGTAAAACTGATAGGGAAGGCTGTTTCTAAATACCTTGTTTCTATTTCTGAGCGGCGCTATTGCAGTCCGCTCATCCCCATGAAGTCCAACTTTTTCAACCTCTCATCATATGGAAGGACTTCCATCCCATTTATTAATCTAGTTGCCTGCCTTTGAACTGACTTCTGAATATCCTTTTTAAAATGTGGATCCCCAAACTGGATCCCATATTCTAGATGTGGCCTTACAAGTGATTTATACATGGGTAACAATACGTTGGGATCACGGGATCTAATCTCTTTCTTTAAACACCTTAAAATCTTCTTTGCTGTTGCAGCTGCTGCTTGACATTGAGTGCTGCTGCTCAGCTTACTTGTAATGAGAATACTCAAGTCTTTCTCCTGTTCTGTAGTCCCGAGTTTACTTCCATGGAATCTATATGTGGCAATAGGATTACTCTGTCCTAGGTGCATTACTCTACATTTATACACATTCAATCTCATTTGCCAAGTGTCTGCCTATTCAAACTTCTTACCCAGATAATTTTGTAATATTATACTGTGAAGGTCAGTTTATAATATCCTACATAGTTTGGTTTCGTCAGCTAAAAAATGATATTTTACACTCAATCCCATCCACTAGGTTATTAATAAAGAGATTAAAAAGACTCGGTCCTAGCACAGATCCCTGTGGCACCCCACTGCTGGCTAAATCCCATTTAGAAAATGTACCATTTATAACTACTCTTCGTTTCCTATCTTTTAGCCAATTCCTTACCCAGTTGCATATAGTTTCCCCTAGGCCTTGCTTCTGTAGCTTCATTATAAGGCTATTATGTGGTACAGTATCAATTGCCTGTGCAAAGTCCAAATAAATCGCATCAGCTGCATTACCAATATCCAGATTTGCACTTACCCCCTCATAGAAACCCAAGATGTTGGTTAGACATGACTTATCTTTCATGAATCCAGGCTAGTGAAGTAAGTATTGAACAGAACACTAATTTTCTAAGAAATATATTTCTAAAGGTTCTATTGACAGGACCTTCTCACCAGATGTCTAGAACAACCCATCCAATTCATAAAGGTAAAGAAATCAGAGATGTCCATAAATTTAGTGATAATAATGAGAAATGACCCAGGGAAAAAACTATTGAACACATGAAAAAAGAGGTGCAAAAAGCCATGGAAAGTCATGCCACCAGCTGAAATGTTTCAGCGATTAGAAAGCAATCCTGCCACCTAGTGAAAAATAATATCAGCTGGTTCAACTAATGGCCGATAAAAAGGTCTTTCATTACCAAGGCGTCATACAAAAAGATTTCATGATGACTAAAACCAGTGACCTGTCTCAAGACCTTCACAACCTTATTGTGTCAAAACATACTAGTGGCATTGGTTACAAAAGAATTTTTAAACTACTGAAAGTTCCAGTGAGCACTGTTGGGGCCATAATCTGGAAATGGGCAAAACACGCCACAGACGGCCACAATGATGATAAGGATGGCTATTTAAGCTGGCAGATTTTCATGAGCACGGGCTCCCCTGATGATTTCTATGTGGGGATGATACGCGTAGGGAGTGACCGGAGGCCTGCTGCTAACATTTTTTGAGAGAGAAACATGAAGAAGGTTTATCAGTGAATATCCTATCCATGAGAATTTTGAAGCCCGCAAGTCCTTGGTGAGACCGTTCCAACTATTATAACCATATTATTTAAAGAAATGGTATATGTTTAATGGCGGTCGTTTACACCAGTTATCTACATATTAGATAATATTGGAGGTACAGAGTGGAGGGCGGTTCCCTGTACATGTGACCTCTAATATAGTACTGAGGTGACATAATAGTGACCCAGTGTAGATAGTGTTGTGTGCGCTGTACCCAAACCAGGGTCCATTTGAGCTTGGTGACCACTGCTTTGGGTATTCTCATTTTATACTCTCGTTTTTATGAGATTTACTCCTTTTAAAGGAGCACCATTAAAAGTTATATTTTACGTTTAGTGTGCGGTTGCACAATGTCCACACATCTTGCTATTTAAATTTGTCTTTTGGTAGTGTGAGTTGGTATCTTGCTATATATATATATATATATATATATATATATATATATATATATATCTCAAAACATAATTTCACCATAAACCGGCCATGACCAGGTGCTCCCCGCAACATATCAGATAGAGGAGTGAAAAGAGTCGTCCTAGAGCCAAGAACCACCTGTGGAGCGCTACAGAAAACATGGAATGAGCAGGTACAATTGTTTTGTTGAAAGCATTAAGTACTGCACTCAACCTTTAGACTGTGAAGTACTTAGAAAAAATAGTCTGGTCAGATGAGACCAAAATGTAATTAATTGTATGCCATAATACACACCTTGTATAGAGGCCAAAAGGCACTGCGTATCAACCTAAAAACACTATACCAACTGGGAAGGTTTGAAGTGGTAACATTTTGGTGTGGGGCTGTTTTCAGCATATGGCATTGGCAAACTTCATGCAATTGAAGGAAGGATGGACAAATATACCGAGACATTCTTGATAAAAATATGCTACCATCTACCAGGATGATGAAATTGGATAGAGAGTGGACATTTCAGCAAGACAATCAGCCCAAGGAAACTCTCAATTGGTTTGAGAAAGAAACATAAAGCTGCTGGAATGGTCAAGCCAATAACATGACCTGAATCAAATAGAACATTTTTAGAAGAAATTGAAGCTCAGAACCTTCAGAAATTGAAGAGTGTTTGTGTAGAAGAATGGACCAAAATCACACCTGAGCAATGCATGCCTCCATAGAAGAGGGGTCTTGAAACTTCCATCACCAACACAGGCTTTTGTACGAAGTATTAAATACATTTCAGTAAGCATGCACAATACTTTTTCGCTATGTTATTTCTCATTATTACATCATTAAATGTATGCATATGTATGGTTTAATATTTTTGGCTGTGTGGACTGGATGGGTTGTTTAAATATCTGGTGAGAAATTCATGTAACTGACCCCTTAAGAAAAATGTTTACTTAGAAAACTGGTGTTGTGTTCAATCCTTATTTCTCTCTCTCTCTCCGTATATATATATATATATATATATATATATATATATATATACACATAATATGCAGTATATCACAGAGTGAGTACACCCTCACATTTTTGTAAATATTTAACAGCACTGAAGATCTGACACTTTGATACAATGTAAAGTAGTCAGTATACAGCTTGTATAACAGTGTAAATGTAGTGTGTCCTATAAATGACACAGCCTTTAATGTCTAAACCACTCGCAAAAAAGTGAGTACACCCCAAGGTGAAAATGGCCAAATTGTGCCCAAAGCGTCAATATTTTGTGTGGCCACTATTATTTTCAAGCACTGCATTAAGTTTCTTGGGCATTGCATTCACTAGAGCTTCACAGGAGCCACTGGATCTTCTTCCACTCCTCCATGAGAACATCACAGGTGGATATTAGAGACCTTGCGCTTCTTCACCTTCTGTTTGAGGATGCCCCGCAGATTCTCAATAGGGTTTAGGTCTGGCTACATGCTTGGCCATTCCAGCTTCTTTACCCTCATTTTCATTACCAAGGCAGGGATCGTCTTGGAGGTGTGTTTGGGGTCATAATTATGTTAGAATATAGTCCTACAGCCCAGTTTCTAAAGGGAGGGGATCATGTTCTGCTTTAGTATGTTACAGTGCATGCTGGTATTTATGGTTCCCTCAATGAACTGTAGCTCCCTGACAGCACTCATGCAGCTCCATACCATGACACTCTCACCACCATGCTTGATTGTAGGCAAGACACGCTTGTTTTTGAACTTATCACTTGGTTGCCGCCACACATGCTTAACACCGTCTGACCTAGATAAGGTTATCCTGGTCTCATCAGACCACAGGCATGGTCTGCTTGTCTTCAGCGTATTGTTTGTGGGCTTCCTTCTGGGATGACAGTTATGCAGACCAATTTGATATAGTGTGTGGCTTATGGTCTGAGCGCTGACAGGCTGACCCCCGTCACCCCATTAACTTTTCAGCAATGCTTCTAGCACTCATACATCTACTTCGAAAAGACAAACTCTGGATATAATGCTGGGCACGATCACTGAACTTCTTTGGTCTACCATAGCGAGGCCTGTTCTGAGTGGAACTTGTCTTGTTAAACCGCTGTATGGTGTTGGCCACCTTGTTGCAGCTCTGTTTCATGGTATTGGCTACATTCTTATAACCTAGGCCATCTTTATGTAGAGCAGGAATTCTTTTTTTTCAGTTATTCAGAGAGTTCTTTGTCTTGAGGTGCCATGTTGACCAGGATGATAGTGTTAGCGATAGCCCTAAATTTCACACAACTGCTCCCCATTCACACATGAGGCCTTGGAACACAAATGAGTCACATGAAACCGGGGAGAGAAAATGCCTAATTGGACACATTTTCACTTAGGAGTGTACTCATTTTTGTTGCCAGCGGTTTAGACATTATGTTGAGATGTGTGTAGAGTTATTTAGAGGGCACCACACCAAATTTACACTGTTATGTAAGCTGGGCACTGATTACTTTAAATAGTGTTAAAATGTCATATTTTCAGTGTTGTCCCATGGAAAGATATAATAAAATATTTACCAAAATGTGAGGAGTGTACTCACTTTTGTTATATATTGTATATAACCTAGATCGAGAGAGAGAGAAGTTTAGTAACACCATGGGCCGGATTTATTACGTTTGTTTTATTTTGGAATTTGGAAGTGTGAACTATTTGATGTTTGTTTTGAGGCTAAAAAAAGGTTCAGGAAAAAAAATACTTTAGTAATAATTAAGAATTTAGTATTTCATATGTAAATGGTGAAAAAAAGTAATTAATAAGAAATACAACAATTTTTTTTCAGGTTTTTTTATTTTGCACATTCTCTGCAGCATTACTGCAACAGTTTTTACATATATATATATATATATATATATATATATATATATATATATGTATATATATATATATATATATATATATATATATATATATATATATATATATATATATATATACAGTGCCTACAAGTAGTATTCAACCCCCTGCAGATTTAGCAGGTTTGATAAGATGCAAATAAGTTAGAGCCTGCAAACTTCAAACAAGAGCAGGATTTATTAACAGATGCATAAATCTTACAAACCAACAATTTACCGTATTTTTCGCTTTATAAGACGCACCGGAATATAAGACGCACCCCAAACTTAGACATAAAAAAAAGGTAAAAAAAAGAAAAATGGGGTCCGTCTTATACTCCGGTGTTCTCTTACCGGAGGGGGCCAGCAGTGGTGGTGAAGCGGGGTCACAGGAGGCACAGGTTGTGCTGGCAGGCGCGGCAGGTCAGTGGCAGCGGGGTCCGTGGTTGCAGGTGCCGTGGCGTCCGTGGTTGCAGGCGCGGTGGCGTCCGCGGTGGCAGGATCCGTGGGGTCCGTGGTGGCGGCAGCAGCCGTGGCGTGTGAGCCGTGCAGCAGGCCGGTGCAGTGAGTGGCAGCGGCGGCGGCGGCGGCTCAGTGGTGGGAGCGGCGGCAACTGCTCAGTGGTGGCAGCGGCAGGGACTGCTCAGTGGTGGCGTGTGTCCGCGGTCCCGGTTCAGTGGTGGCAGCGGCGGCGGCGGCTCAGTGGTGGGAGCGGCGGCAACTGCTCAGTGGTGGCAGCGGCAGGGACTGCTCAGTGGTGGCGTGTGTCCGCGGTCCCGGTTCAGTGGTGGCAGCGGCGGCGACGGCTCAGTGGTGGAGTGTGTCCGCGGTCCCGATTCAAGTAATGGCGCCCGGAGCGACGCATGCGCAGATGGAGCTCTCATCCAAGGGCTCCATCTGCGCACGCGCTGACTCCCGGAGCAGCGCGTGCGCAGATGGAGCTCTCATCCAAGAGCTCCACCGGCGCCATCATCTGAAAGTGGGACCGCGGACAACTGGTAAGCTGCACAGCCGCCCGCCCCGCATGCACAGAGTGGCAGCCAGCAGGCTGCCCGCCCACTCTGCGTACAAGCCGCCGGGTACCTGTGCTTGCGTACGGTGGCAGCCGGGTACCCATGGCTGTGTGCGGGCGGCAGATGGGTGACTGTGTGAGGGCGGCAGCCGGGTACCTGCACGGGCACCCGACTGCCGCTCGCACACAGCACCCGGCTGCCGCCCGCACACAGCCATGGGTACCCGTCTGCCACCGCATGCAAGCACAGGTACCTGGCTGCCGACCCCACACAGCACCCGCTGCCGCCCGCACAGCCACGGGTACCCGGCTGCCGCTGCATGCAAGTACAGGTACCTGGCCGCTTGCATGCAGCCACAGGCACCCGCCCGATCGCCTCAGACAGGACCCCCCCCCCCCCCGCTACCACTTTATAAGACGCACCCCCCATTTTCCTCCCAAAATTTGGGGAGGAAAAGTGCGTCTTATAAAGCGAAAAATACGGTATGTTGCTCAGTTAAATTTTAATAAATTTTCAACATAAAAGTGTGGGTCAATTATTATTCAACCCCTAGGTTTAATATTTTGTGGAATAACCATTGTTTGCAATTACAGCTAATAATCGTCTTTTATAAGACCTGATCAGGCCGGCACAGGTCTCTGGAGTTATCTTGGCCCATTCCTCCATGCAGATCTTCTCCAAGTTATCTAGGTTCTTTGGGTGTCTCATGTGGACTTTAATCTTGAGCTCCTTCCACAAGTTTCCAATTGGGTTAAGGTCAGGAGACTGACTAGGCCACTGCAACACCTTGATTTTTTCCCTCTTGAACCAGGCCTTGGTTTTCTTGGCTGTGTGCTTTGGGTCTTTGTCTTGTTGGAAGATGAAATGACGATCATTGATGGAGGAGCGGAGGTTCTTGGCCAAAATCTCCTGGTAGGCCGTGCTATCCATCTTCCCATGGATGCGGACCAGATGGCCAGGCCCCTTGGCTGAGAAACAGCCCCACAGCATGATCCTGCCACCACCATGCTTGACTGTAGGGATGGTATTCTTGGGGTCGTATGCAGTGCCATCCAGTCTCCAAACGTCACGTGTGTGGTTGGCACCAAAGATCTCGATCTTGGTCTCATCAGACCAGAGAACCTTGAACCAGTCTGTCTCAGAGTCCTCCAAGTGATCATGAGCAAACTGTAGACGAGCCTTGACATGACGCTTTGAAAGTAAAGGTACCTTATGGGCTCGTCTAACACGGAGACCATTGCGGTGGAGTACGTTACTTATGGTATTGACTGAAACCAATGTCCCCACTGCCATGAGATCTTCCCGGAGCTCCTTCCTTGTTGTCCTTGGGTTAGCCTTGACTCTTCGGACAAGCCTGGCCTCGGCACGGGTGGAAACTTTCAAAGGCTGTCCAGGCCGTGGAAGGCTAACAGTAGTTCCATAAGCCTTCCACTTCCGGATGATGCTCCCAACAGTGGAGACAGGTAGGCACAACTCCTTGGAAAGGGTTTTGTACCCCTTGCCAGCCTTGTGACCCTCCACGATCTTGTCTCTGATGGCCTTGGAATGCTCCTTTTGTCTTTCCCATGTTGACCAAGTATGAGTGCTGTTCACAAGTTTGGGGAGGGTCTTAATTAGTCAGAAAAGGCTGGAAAAAGAGATAATTAATCCAATCATGTGAAGCTCATTGTTCTTTGTGCCTGAAATACTTCTTAATACTTTAGGGGAATCAAACTGAATTCTGGTGGTTTGAGGGGTTGAATAATAAATGACCCTCTGAATAAACTTTTCACAATTTAAAAAAAAAACAAAAAAACAACATTCTTTTTTGCTGCAGTGCATTTCACACTTCCAGGCTGATAGAGAGGGGAGCCAGCACGATCTGAAAATGGCATGCATCATATAAAAAGTGCAAATTCACAGATTCATTCCAACTGTACTGTAATATAAATGAGATTTTTAGCAAATAATTGATCAATTCTTTGAGCCACCCCTGCCAACGTCACGGCAAATCTCAATAGGGGGGTCCTACTCTATATTCTGTATTTCATGTGCCATGCGGCCTACTAGATAAAGTTAAAAGCAGAACCATAATGGAGCACACATACCTGTAACCTGTATATATAACCGCTTCTATGTTGCAAAAGAGGCAATTGTGGATAGAGGCCAGCCCAGGTCCCAGCATGTGGAGCAAGCTCTACACATACCAGGACTATATCAGAACTGACCCTCCCAGTGCCAGAGAGCAACCATTGATAAAGGCGGACCAGATCCAAGTATGGTGCTTAATTAGCAATGCCTGTGGAAAGGGTGAAGCAACTGAATGTGTACAGCTACCAACAGGAGGAATATATTGCAAACCAAGATCAGGCGTGCATAGCATGGTGGTGACCAGCCACCAGACATTTGTAGCGTAACTACAACCAAACAGAGAGAGAGGGGAGCCAGCACGATCTGAAAATGGCATGCATCATATAAAAAGTGCAAATTCACAGATTTATTCCAACTGTACTGTAATATAAATGTATGTTTTTTTTACATGCATTTTTCTCATATTTTTTACTGCTGTGGTTTTTGTCTCCTATTGGTAGGTCTTGGTTTAAAGACAACTGCTTTATTTTGGATGCCTCCTGTTACTTAGCTTTGATAAAAAAATTTACTGATAATATGCTGTTTGGATTACATGTGTTTTTCATGTTTCTGCTGCTGAAACGCACTAAAAACACATGTATTTTTTTATCTGCAGATTTTCCTTATCCTATATAAGTCTATGAGGAAAATTTACTAATAAAACACATTTACTGCAAGAGAACTTGACATTCAGCTATATTGATTTGTAAAATAAGGCGTTCTTCTCTTCCTGTGCTTTCATGTTGATTAGTGCCTCGCGGTCACCACTGTGCGGCCATTCAGTAGGAAGACCTAGGATTAAATGGTGTTTTTTTGACAGAAAACGTAAAATAAACCTGTTTATGATTGAATCAATAAGGAAAACATGCAGATACTTATAGGCAATCACTAAGGGTGTTTAGGAACGTGTTTAAGATAACTTTCATCTTACAGACTAATATACATATGGGCTACTAGATTAACCTAGCCAGGCCAATACATTCATGAATGTTGTATATTATTCCTGTATTTCCATAGATTTCCTTGTATGAAGCCATTTTGACTTCCAAATTATTAATAGTGTGTATAAGTATTGTATGCGCTTGAAAAAGACAGGAGTCCATCTCACTGTACAGACAAGTTCACATGACTGTATTTTTGGTCTGAGTACTCTCCGCGAAAAAACTGACAGTTCACAGACAACACTCGGACTAGGTATTCAATAAGCTTGTTTAGATAAGGGGTTTTTTTTTGTCTTTTTTTTCCCCACAGCTCAAATCCGCACTTGAAAAGAGTCGTAGAATTCACTAGTTTTTTTAAAGGGAACCTGTCAGGTGCAATATGCAGCCAGAACCACGAGCAGTTCTGGGTGTATATTGCTAATCCCTGCCTAACTGTCCCTGTATACACTAGCACAGATAAAGAGATCTTTAGAAAAAGTATTTCTAAAGATCTTTAAGATATGCTAATGAGCGCTGGTAGAAGTCGTAACGGCGTTAGTTCCTACACTCATTCCGCCTTCTTAGCATGTTAGTATGCCCACAGGGGCATGCTAATATACTATTCAATGCTGCATCCCAGCTGTGACACGTGAACCTGTGACCGCTGATCAGAAGTCCCAGCACTTCCGGTCATGCGCGCTAGACATCTCTAAGGCCGGGACGTGTATACCCGGCTTCATACTGCGCATAATCGGAAGTGCCGGGCATTCAGATCAGCAGACACAGGTACGCGCGTCACCGCTGGTGATACTGCATTGAATATCATGTTAGCACCTGTGGGTGTGCTACCATGCTAAGAGAGCGGAATGAGCTCAGGAACTAATGCCCTTGTGACTAGTCCCTGCGCTCATTAGCATATCATAAACGATGTTTAGAAATACTTTTTCTAAAGATTTCTTTATCTATGCTACTAGATACAGGGACAGTTAGGCAGGGATTAGCAACCATGAGCAGTTCTGGGTGCATCCATTTTGCACCTGACAGGTTCACTTTAAGTATATCAGAAAAAAATCTGATCCCAAAGAGATCAATTGTGAATCATCTGATTTTTATGAATACATTGCAATTCTTTAACATAGGAAAGTGTATTCTGTCTTGTAAAGGTTAATAACTGCCGATTTGTGAAAACAAGTGTCATAAGGATGACAATTGAGATCAAAATTGTCATTTTTTTGAATCCTGGATGAAAATCTCATGATTTTTCATACACTCGTGTGAACTTAGATGAATTATACAGTAAGCACTATACAAGAAAATATCGTAATACATTTGATCAGAATTGATGTAACAAAACTTTATTTTTTTTTTGTTATGAAATTTCACAGGTTTCTGGTTTTGAATGGTTTCTCATTACAATTACTGCATCATTGTGTCACTGAGAGTTTCCGCTTTATTAATGATAGCACTGTTTCTGACTCTAGTTGCATTTTCTATT
Organism: Anomaloglossus baeobatrachus; assembly: GCF_048569485.1. Lineage (NCBI taxonomy): Eukaryota > Metazoa > Chordata > Amphibia > Anura > Aromobatidae > Anomaloglossus > Anomaloglossus baeobatrachus. The sequence continues at coordinate 741,548,852 of NC_134353.1, forward strand.
AATTCTGTGTTAAAGTTGTTGAAAATTGTCAATGTCAACTTGTAAAAGTGTAAAAACTCATTTTTTAGTGTATGCTGCCAGCTTCAAATTTGTAGAAAGTCGGAGTTTACTGTATACATATAGCAGACTTCCTAAGTTAGGAAATTGTGTATAATCATTCATGAAGACTTGTGGTTACATTGTCTTAGAATAAGGGAAAAACTGAGCATTGAAGGTCTTTATTCACAATGTGTACAGTGTAGTATTGTACAATATCTGAAGATCCCGACAGAGTTATTGCTGAATCCTGAAGAAGATCAGCGCCTTAGAATATGTTGCGTGTGAGACTTTGTGTCCATGCCATCTTTATATAATCTGGTCTTGTTTTTACTGACAGTTTTCCAGCTTAGGCCTGGTTGCCAGCAAGTTTACAACCTATTCCATCCAGCTGATCCATCTGCATCCCGCATTGAACCACTTTTAGAGAAGAAGTTCCATCTGATGCCTCCATTCAATGTCCCTCGGTATCAGAGGTTTCCTTTGGGGGATGGTAACTCAGCCCTCCTGGGTAAGTCAGTACTGCACAATTCATACATATTAAAGTATGTTTTATATAAAGTTACAAAGTATGAGCTTCAGTTAGTGTCTTCCTTAGGCCCCTTTCACACGTCAGTGATTCTGGTACGTTTGTGCTTTTTTTTAAACGTACCAGAATCACTGACATACGCAGACCCATTATAATGAATGGGTCTGCTCACACGTCAGTGATTTTTCACTGCACGTGTCTCCGTGCAGCGTACCCGCGTGTGCGTGATTGTTGCACGGAGACATGTCCATTTTTTTCTGGCATCACTGATGTTCCATGGACCACGCAGTGGAGTGGTCCGTGAAACACGTGCCAGAAAAAAAACGTGCATTTAAAATAATAAACATTTTAACTCACCCGGCGTCCAGCGATGTCCTCTGCAGCCCGTCCTCCCTGCTGCTTCTAAGCCGGCTGATTACTGTCACGCATATTCATTATGCGTGACACAGCCGACCCGGAAGCAGCTGCTGCGGGGGTCACCGCCGGCCAGATGCTGCGTCGCGGGAGCGATCAGCACCATGGACAGCGGGAGCGGGCGCAGGTGAGTTGATTTCTAAGTGCAAGCACGGGCCACGGATAACGGAGCCCGGATTGCACTTAGACAACCCACGTGTGCCGTGATTCACGGCATACGCAGGGACATGTGCGTGTTTTACACGCCAGTGAAAAACGTCACTGTTTTTCACTGACGTGTGAAACGGGCCTTAATCTCGTCACTTTAGTCAGCTGTGAATATAGCGAATAACATCATTAGTATATATTGGCCCCTTATATAAATTTAATATTATTTTCTATTTTGTCAGTCTCCAGATATCCCCTGTTGTAGATGAGGCAACACTTTTCACTCTTGTTCATTTCTTATTTTTTTTCTCATCAGATAATTAAAATGGTTTTCAGGAATACAATTCTGCAGTCTGTTTATGTGGCTGTAGATTCCTGCATTCTGTCAGTGTGCAATGTCTACACTATCAGGATTTTCTAGCCTCAGTGGATGGTCACGTGACTGCAGGTATGCCATTTGCATATTTGCAGTCGTGCTGAATAGCTTTTCACCTGCTTCTCTCAATTGAACACGTTTGAGAAAAGCTCACTGAAGCTGAAACATTGCATGGATTAATAAAAGGTTCATTTCATATTTGTTGACTATTGCTGACTGTGGGCTCAGGTCACAGAGACGCGCACCCCCTCTTTCAAATTGCCAGTGCTGCTACATTTTCTTTAACAACACTGAACATAGAGTGAAGTGAGGAGAAGCTAGTCGGCACGTGATTTCAATCCATCAGGATCCAGCAATCTGGAGTCACATCAAGTCACTGGAGAAATTTATGTTAAGCCAGAGTCACACTTGCGAGAGACTTGGACAAGTCTCGCATCCCATCAGCCGGCATGGCCACACATTTCCAGGACTGGAGTATCTCAGCTGCATAGAAATACATGCAGCAGACTGGCTCCTGTCAGGAGAGTGTGCGGTTGTGTCGGGTGATGCGATGCGAGACCTGTCCAAGTCTCTCGCAAGTGTGACTCTGGCCTTTAGAGAAGAACAGAAAACCTCTTTTAACCTTTTATAGTACAACTGTGGTGTATGGTATTAGAAAACGAATCTGTTTTCTCTATAATAATCCTGTATACGTTGTTAAACCCATTTTTTTCTGATATATTTTTTCCATTTCATTTATTCAGACACAATAGTGATGTTTAAAGGGGTTGTGCGGTCTAAATCCAAAAGTGTGCAGTTACTCTATGTGACTGCAGACTTATGATTCCTCACATTGCTTCCACTGTGCACTGTGAGGATTCGCCTGTTTCAGAGTCGGCAATGGCGGGCATATGGCTGCGAGTTTTCAATATGCATACACCCGGTCACATTCCGACTAGATTGGCACTGCCTATCTCAATACCAGTGTATTGCATGAGGTTGGGTCCTCTAGTTGGATTCTGGCCAAGAGTCTGCATTTCGCACACTCGCAGTCACATGACCGCCGTTTCTGGCTCTGAAACCAGCAAATCATCACAGTGCACAGTGACTGCGCTGTGATTATTCATAAGTCTGCAGTTACATAGAGTAACTGCAAACGTAAAGATTTCGACTGGACAAGCCCTCTAAAGGCATAATCTAGTATAGACTGATATGTGGTGTTTAATAAATATCAGATGATACTGACTTGTTCTTAAACATTTAATTTGGTCAAATCAGATCTTTAGCTAAACATACTCTAAATTTTTGTTAGCTGTGTTCAGTAAATATTTTAGGAAATTCCTAAATGTCATAAGGATCAATGATAAAAACAACACGAGGCATTTGACATCAGTGATATATATCATGCCTCATTGTTTATTAGGAAAAATGTTGACACATGGGACATCTATCTTATTATGTGGAATGTAGAAGACTAATTGCTATTTTATTTTCCAGATTTACAGTCCCAGTACTTTTGTTAGTGGCTATCTTCCCATAAGAAATGAGAATGGAAGTGTAGGTGGTGCCACCTCAATACATCCTATTAGCTTTTTTTAGGATAGTTGGCACCTTGATGGCAACTTGTTGGATGTCACACAAGCACACAAATTATTATCCAGTATATTTTTTAAGAACTTCAAAATTAAAGCTTAGAGTTAAATCAGTTAAGTACATTGTACACACAAGAGGTGTCAAATAATGAACACTATGGATCGTGGTGTTAATTTATACCTGTCAAAGACTTGTAATAGCTGGCCTTCTCTCTGTTCTACTAATGACTTACTAACGGGGCATAACTATAGTGGGTACAGTAGTTGCAATTGCACCACTGCCCTGGAGACTAGTGGAAACAAAAGCCCATTTGGCCTGTATAAAAAGATTAATTCCATTACAGACCCATGATTGTTGGGGGTTTTGTTCGAGATTTTGCTTTAGGACATACAAGGTTCAAGTCACACCACTGCTTACTAATGTCAGTTAAGAGTAAATATAAATTTGTACAAATAACATTGTCACAGTACTTTGCAGTATTTTATTGAAGTGAGCGTACCTCTTGAAAGATCATCCCAGTTTTAGATATTTGTATTGTTAGTAGTGATGAGCGAGCACTACCGTGCTCGGTACTTGTAACTAGCGATGAGTGAGCACTACCATGCTCGGGGGCTCAGTACTTGTAACTAGTGATGAGCGAGCACTACCATGTTCAGGTGCTCGATACTCATAATTAGCGATGAGCGAGCACTACTGTGCTCAGGTACTCGGTACTTGTAACTAGTGATGAGCGAGCTCTACAGTGCTCGGTACTCGTAACTAGTGATAAGCGAGCACTACCGTGCTCGGTACTCGTGATAAGCGAGCACTACCATGCTTGGGTGCTCGATACTCATAACTAATGATAAGCGAGCACTACCATGCTCAGGTGGCTCAGATGCTCAGTACTGATAACAAGTGATAAGCGAGCATTACCATACTCAGGTGCTCAGTACTTGTAACTAGTGATGAATGAGAATTACCATACTCGGTACTTGTAGCTAGTGGCAAGTGAGCTCTACCATGCTCAGGTGCTCGGTACTCCTAACTAGTGATGAGTGGACACTACCATGCTCTGGTGTTTGGTACTTGTAAATAGTGATGAGCGGGCACTACCATGCTCAGGTGCTCGGTACTCGTAACTAGTGATGAGTGAGCATTACCATACTCAGGTGCTTGGTACTTGTAAATAGTGATGAGTGAGCACTACCAGTCTCAGGTGCTTGGTACTTGTAAATAGTGATGAGCGGGCACTACCATGCTCGGGTGCTCGGTACTCGTAACTAGTGATGAGTGAGCATTACCATACTCAGGTGCTTGGTACTTATAACTAGTGATGAGTGAGCACTACCATGCTCGGGTGCTTGGTACTTGTAACTAGTGATGAGTGAGCACTACCAGTCTCAGGTGCTCGGTACTTGTAACTAGTGATGAGTGAGCACTACCATGCTCGGGTGCTCTGTGCTCGTAACGAGCAGTCAGATGCTCGGATAGGTTCGACTAGAGTACCCAGAGCATACTAGAAGTCAGTGGGAAACTGAAGCATTTTTCCTGAAGATCTTCCATTATTCTCAGTACATGAGTTGAGCCTGTCCGAACATGCAACTGCTTGTTACGAGTACCGAGCACCCGGGCATGGTAGTGCTCGCTCAGAATTAATGCTTAGCATGTTGTCTGTAACCATTTGTTGCCTCTTGTTTGCTTTTTTTAAGTAGAGGTGTGTTGAATATTTCAGGACTCCTTTTTGTTAGAAACGCAATTATTTTGAGTGTTAATATTAAAAAGGTTGTCTTATCTTATTGAATGGGTAAAATTGTGACGTTTATGTAAAGACAAGCAATTTTGCTATTTCCTTCTAGTTAAAAATACTCTCCGTTGTCAAAAACGGGGGGATTTTTAATTCTGTAGTGTACTGTGAAAGTTAGGCCTGTGAGGTGGCCAGTCCCATAAGCAAGGGGCAAACGCTCGCAAGCTGTTTGCTGTACAGCTTGGAATAGCTTCTCTGAAGCTGGCTGGATATGGCCGACCGTGGAGTCCCTGTGCTTCTCTTATGCTGCAGAAGCAATTATTACTTTTTATTACCACTGCTGACCCATCTTTGAGCATGGGGATCTTCTAATTGCTGATGAAAATGAAATGTGAAGCTTTGAATATTGCTGTGAAATTGACATTTCTTTTTATTATCATGCTGATTTTACTTATTTTTCAATTTAGTTTTACCTGTACAATGTAAAAACCAAACTGCACGTGCATACTGTGAAAGCTGACAACCATTAGATGAGGCTGTGTTACCATTTACCTTATCTGTGCTGTTAATAATGGACCCAGAATCACTGCGGTCCTAGTTTTGCTAGGTTTCCATCTACATTGTAGTATTTTTGGTACTAAGACTAGCACTGTTAAATTCAGCATTCTGACCATAAGGAATACCAAAACCTGGCAGAAAGTAAAAAACTGTAGTGTGAATATAGGCTGAGACTGATTCCAGACACTTGTAAGATTAAAATGAGCAAGAAATGAAATCGATAAATAACACGTATACATTAAATGTAGATTAGCGTGCTGTGTAGAAAAAAATGAAATCCCTTTCTAATAGGCCGTAATATCCTGTTGTTTAGGATATAAAGCTCCATACCAACCTATTGATATCAGACATCAATCATATCATCTATAATCGTATCCTGCAGTCATACTTTCCCAATTTTATGCTAACGGAAATTCAGTAGATTATCACGCCCTGTGGGTGTGCTAACACGCTAAGAGGGCGGAATAAGCATAGGAGCTAACGCCTTTGTGACTAGTCACTGGCCTCATTAGCATATCATAAAGGATCTTTAGAAATACATTTTCTAAAGATCCCTTTATCTATGCTACTAGATACAGGGACGGTTAGGCAGGGATTAGCAATATACACCTAGAACTGCTCGTGGCTCTGGGTGCATATTGGACTTTACAGGTTCCCTTTAAATAGTCAAAGAAAACAATTCTGGAAGTAATCAGATCTTTCAGCTGTAATTTTTTCTTTTTTGATGATTTCTGCATAAGGCTACGTTCACACAGGGCATCTTTTGTTGCGTTTTTGAGGTCACAAAGATGCACCTAAATGGATGCATTTTCTTCTCCCAGCAAAGTCTATGAGATTTTGATGTCCACACGGGGCATCTCTTGTTGGCTGCATCTTGCCTGCGTTTTTGAAGATGCAGCATGTCAATTCTTTTTACGTTTTTTCAGCGTTATTGAGCCCTTCCTGTCAACAGATTTGACTTAAAAAAAGGTTGGGAAAAACGCATCAAAAATGCAATGCAATTTTGATGCGTTTATGCCATGGTGCGTTTTTGGTGCATTTTTTTTGGGACAAATACGTTGCATTTTTGTAGTGTAAAAATATGCCGTGTGTGAACATTCCCTAACAACATATATGTGTGACAGTGCATAGTAAGAACAAGCTTAAAACGTAAGAGTGGCAAAACAAAAACAGATACAAACATAGTATATGTATGTAACCAATGGTGATAAAATATTAATATGATGTTAAAAAAAGTTTACTTTACTTTAAGAGGGCTTCACATGTTAATAATGGTGTGACCCAAAACAATAAGACTTATAGAATGTAATGTGACAAGGGGAAATCTTCATTTATTTTCTTCAAAACAAGTGTGTAGAATGTATGTTCTTTGTTACATTGTCTGGTTACATGTTTGTAGCGTTTTGTCTTGTTTTATTTTTGTTTCCCTCTCATCTTCATCCAGTCGAGGCTGTACAGAACAACCCCATCCTTCTCATGGAAGGCAGCCCAGCGGTTGCTCTCCAGCGTCAAGATGGCGTCATGGAAACCAGTATCCCTGTTCCTGTCCTAAGCTGCCAAGACACTTCCAGTAAATCTGCCACTTGTGCTGAGTGTGTGTATCATCCCCTCCTATTGTTTTTCTCCTTTGCTCCATGGTTCTCTACTGAATGCTGTCTTAGCTGAAAGCTTTTCTGTCACTATCATCAATATAAAAAAATGCCTTAAACAATATTTTTATTTCTACTTTTGCGGTAGTGAAATCATTGGACAGACGTTGATTTCCCTGGTGTTAGCAGGGTCGTAGACGTTAGTCCCGCCTATGAATAACAATGGATTATTTACATGAGACATCTCTTAGTCGGTAGCTAAACTTTACAGGTCATACACATCTTAGGCCATGTGTCCACGCTGCGGAAAATGCGCGGATTTTGCCGCGGATTTCTCGCGGAAAAGCCGCGGATTTTCCGAAAATCTGCAGCAGCGGCACTTCCAAGTCATTTCAATGGCATTTTGGAAATGCTGTGTCCATGCTGCGGATTTTTCCGCGGCGGATTTGACGCGGATTTTGATCCGGAAAAATCTGCAGCATGTCAATTATTGTTGCGGATTTTGATCCGGATTTTGGCTATAGAATGGGGAAAAAAAAAATCTGCATGAAAATCCGCGGCAATTCCGTGGTAAATCCGCGGCAAAAAAAGCTGCGGATTTGCCGCGAAAGTCGCGGATTTTCATGCAGAAAAATCCGCAGCAACATTCTACCGTGGACACATAGCCTTAGGGATCTTTCAACAGTTTGTGGTTGATAAATTGGCCACATGATGCAATAGTGACTGCAGTGCTGATAAAAACATAGTTTTTATTTTTTTAATTTCTCCTGTCAGTTGCAGAGATATTAGCTTGTAAAGTTTTGGTTAAAATGTATATTAAAGGAGTTTTCCACTACTTGGAAAACCTCTTCTTATTCCCCATAAAAATAAACAAGCTTATATTCACCTCCTGTGCCGGTGTGTCCTAGTGTTGTTGGTGCTCGCATTCCTTGGGCTCATGAGGGGTTGTACCGTTGCACAAGCCCCGCGCCCAGTCACCACCTCTCTCACCACCTTTGGACAAATGATTAATCAACAGAAAGTGAGAGCCTCAGCTGGCCGCTCACTTTCTGTTGATTAATCATTTGTCGAAAGACAGGGAAAGAGAAGCCGGTGGTGATTGGGCACGGGGCTAAGTGATGTCACAACCTCATATGAGCCACAGGAATGCGAGCACTGAAAACGCTAGAGCAACACCAGAACAGGAGATGAATATAAGCTTTTTTATTTTAATGGTTCCAAACTTGGGAAATAAGAAGGGATTGTCCAAGTACTGACAACCCCTTTAAGTTCAACTGGGTGTTACCAGATATTTGTCTCTTGGGGGGGGGTGTACTTCTTCCCCTGTAAGAGTTTGACCAGTCATAAGCAGGAGGTGTCATGCAGGGCAGAAAACAACATGCTCTCCTCACTGATTTCTGCAGCCCCTGTGTAGAGATACAGCAGAGCTGTTATGTATCATTGCAAACACTTCTCTCAAAATGCTGTTAGCTAGTACCCTCGCTCCACAGTGACTGCTGTGAAATGAAATCTGCAAGTGTTTGTAATGATATATAACTCGGCACTACTCTACAATCTCTACACAGAAAGCAAAACAATACCTACCGGCTGCATGTCTAATTCACAAAATCGTCCATAGGACAGCAATGGTGAATGCTCAGAAATGGCATTAACAGCAACTCCACATGTAAACATACAGGGAACCAAGGACACAAAAATGGAGTTTTAATTGATTAGAAAACTATCTTGACCAATCCTAAACAGGCATCATCACATGGGAAAAAAAAGAACATACTCTCCTCTTCACACTGATCTCTGCAACTACTGTGTAGCTAGAGATCGAACCAAGGAGACAAAATGAAGTTTTAAATGCTTAGAAAATTATCTTGATTTATTAAATGCATTGAAATAGCAGAAAATAGCAACAAACAGAAATAAAAAGATGAAAAAGGCAGTGCAGAATTGACAAGACACCAAGCACAACGTACTATACAATGTATAAAAAGAATTATAAGGCTATGTTCACACAGGGCTTTTTTGGTAAGTTTTTGCTGCGTTATTTAGCTGCAGATTTGCCTTGGTTTTATGCAAATCCATGCTAATAAAAAGCTGCTTTTTACAGTCCCAGCAAAGTCTATGAGATTTCAGAAATCTCATGCACACACACACAAACACATCAGGTTTTTTTTCCTGTTTTGTCAAATACCTGCGTTTTTGGTCAAGTTTTTAATGAATGATCATGTCAATTCTTTGCTGCAGATTTGCTGCGTTTTTTCATTGATACAACACATTTTGGAGAAAAAAAAGCAGCAAATCCGCACCAAATCTGCAGCAAAAACACCACTAAAAAACGCACAAAAACGCGGATGACTCAAAGGAGAGTTCCTGCCACAAGATCAGGTTTTGGTCAGGAAAAAAACTTACCAAAAAAGCCCTGTGTGAACATAGCCTACCTGTACAGATCTTTTTAGACATTCTATGGTATGTTGTGCTTGGTGTCTGGTCAATTCTGCACTGCCTTTTTCGTCTTTCTATTTTTGTTTGAGGCTATTTTCTGCAATTTTAATGCATAATTTTCTAAGCATTTAAAACTCCATTTTTGTCTCCTTGGTTCGAAATCTCTCTACACAGTAGTTGCAGAGATCAGTGTGGAGAGGAGAGTACGTTCTTTTTTTTCCCATGTGATGATGCCTGTTTAGGAATGGTCAGGATAGTTTTCTAAGCACTTAAAACTCCATTTTTGTGTCCTTGGTTTATGACTGGTCAAATGTGTGCACCCAGGGACAAATCTCTGATACCATTTAGTTAAGCGATTACCTAAATTATAATCTAAACTTTACAAGCTAAGATCTCCACAACAGAGAGATGAAATTAAAAAATAAGCACTACGGTGGCCATATTAACATACTCAAACCAAACTGGTGAAAGGTCCTCTTTTAGCCTCATTCATACTTGTGTGTATTCGCTCCATATTCTGACATTATGAGATAGGTGCAGAATAGCAATTGAGTTGTTCATACGTCCAATATTTTACTTTCACATCTTGCACACAATACATACTGGTGAAGCATGTTCCCACACTATAAGCCACCATAGTAGCATTGTTTTCTGTGTCTCTTTTGGAGTAGGTTTGTTATACATCTCCTATGCAGAATATATTGACTTGCTATATAGTACACAGTATGGATCAAATATAAATACAAGTGTGAATGAGGCTGAAATCCATAAACAGATACTTTCCTAAATCATGCATCTAGAAGATATGCTAGCAAATGTAATTACAAGTGCTGAATGGATTACAAGAACCTGATATCACATATAGATAAAGCTTTCAGATTCAGACACATCAATAAGGACACGTACATAAACTTTGTTATATCTGACCTGCATAGTTTTTTTTTATGCAGATTTAAAAGTGTTTTTAAGACCTAGTTAGCAAACGTTTTTTTCACAAAACTAATAAATCAAGCCATCATGTAAATTCTACGCTGCTCTTTACCTCCTGTTTTCCATATTTCTGCTTCATTGAATGCTACAACTATTAGGCTGGAATCACATATGCTGTTTTTTTTTCACAGAAGAGAAAAGATGTCTAAAGGCTCCCATACATTACATTTGTTAAACAATCATTCAATCAGCAATATAAATAAATGTCGAAATAAACATTCACATTTTAGTCCATGTTGCGAAATATAGTTGTACATCGTAGCCATATGTGTACAGTAACTAACGATTTTTCTGGGAATATTCATTAAAAAAAACATCTTTTGTACAGACTTCCCACAGATCAAAACCAAAGTAGACTGCCTTCATTTTAAACTATGGCAGACTGTCTTTGATCGGCCCAAGGAATCATTCATTCTGAACGACTTGTGTTCTGCAGCTGAGTAGTTTACTTGGCTCCATCTCTATAGACATATAAAGAAAAAAATAAGAACAAATAAAAGAAAACCGAGGAAAAGATACTGCCAGTCTGAATTACTGTTTCTAGACCCACTTGCACTGAATGAGAAAAAATATGTTCAATATATAAAAATAATTTCTATGGAAAGGAGAAAGCAAGTTAAAATGTTTTTAGAAGTAATTTATGGCCATAAAGATAAAATAAAAATAAATAAAAGTTCACGTATTTCATATTTTTCTTGATATTCTCCTCTAATATCAGCAAAAAAAAGAAAAGGTATATAAAAATTAAGCCCCAGGTACCAAGATGAAAAAGGGCAAAAACTATATGCATATCCAAACAAGAAAATGTTTTAGAGCCTTTAAATGCATATGTATGCTAAAACCTGGCTTGGTCATGAACGGTCAAGTTTTTACCCATGAGCAATCATTTTATAGCTTGAAATGTTTATTTTTTCATCAACTGTAATGTAATGTCTGGAGGCCTTTAGTTTTATTTCATATTTTTCTTTCCTCATTGGATCTACTTTTTGCTTTGGCTCAAAAAACAGTGTCACAAATTGCTACATTGCGTGCGTGATTCCATTTTTCAGAATTATTAATTGTGGATGCTTTGCATGCTTCACTGTATATTTTCATCTTGTCTATGTCTTTATATGCAAAATTATATAGCGTTAACCTTCATGTAGGGCACTGTATAGGGTATATGTCACTAAGATCATTGGCTTTGCTATGTCTAAACCACATAAAATAAGCATTAGGCTTTCATGGTTTGGTATCCAGAATTTTAACTATGGTGCATTTATCTTGTAGAATTGTTTATTAATATCATTATTATTTTATGATTTCATAAACGTCATTAATCTTTATTTCAGCTCTGTTTATTAGCATCCATTAGTACTCTTTCATATCTTTTATTCTGTAATACTAAAGTTTCATAACCTGCTGTCACTTTGGTAAGGGTGGCATCACCATAAAACTGAATTAATGCTTTTCATTATGGCTATCAAAAAAATCAATCTGTTAATTAGAAAAAAGATATTGTACAGATGTAACACAATTTTTATTGTGCTTATTGTATGTGTGCATTATTAACAAATACACATTTATGTAACATGCTTAAGGAATATAGGGGGAGCATTCTAAAAACGGGTACATAGGCAGTTGTGGATAACCTTTTCAATAGGGCCAACGCAAAATGAGGGCTGGAATCTGCTGGCATTAAGCAGATGTTCTACTTTTCTTTTTGAGTTAGTTTTATTTAGCATCCTTAAAACTGTATAAACTACCAGGCTTATTTTAGAACACTATTATAAAGACATTTTTACAGGAAGATCCTTTAAAGAGACCCGAGCCTGTCACTAGGTTTTACCCAAGCTAAAACCACCACCTGTAAGCCCTCTTACACTGCTCCTGCAATCCTCCGCAGATCCATAACAATACCCTTTATAATTTTCCTGCACCATATCCTAATTGGTGCAGTGTGGTCCGATGGGCATTGCTAGTCTGTGCTTGGTGCCTCTTCTCTCCCCACAATCGCCGGCCCTCCTGTCTTGAAAAACGTGGATAACGTCTCCTATGTCATACACTTAGAGCTGCAAATCTCGAGTTTGTGCAGATGAAGCACAGAGCTGAACAGATGTTCTTTACTCTGAGCTCCTGAGGGAGCAGAGGCTCGGGAAGTGAAACTGGAACTGGCATATGCCCATTACAGGAATTTTCTCCGTACTGAGGAAGGCAGGCTGAAACACACCAGTACTGGTCTGTGCTTGCATTTTCATGGATCAGCAGGGGGCTTATATACTGATTGTTGGAGTGATGTGTAACAGGGCTTAAAGCCCTGTGCGTTCGTTGCGTTCTTTTACCGCAAATTTGCCGCGGTTTTGCTGCATGAATTGCTGCAGAAAATGTTCATAACCTTTCTGCAGTCATTCCCCAGCAAAACCTATGGTAAAAAAAAAATGGTGTGTGCACATTGCATTTTTTTCCTCTACAGGTTTTGCTGCAGAATTTCTGCAGTAAAAAGAAGCAACATGTCACTTCTTTTCTGCAGGTACCTGCGTTTTTTGCCATAGGTAATGGTAAAAAACCGAAGGGACCAACCCGCGGAAAAAAACACGGCAAAAACGTGGATGTGGTTTTACCGCGGTTTTTGCCGCAGGTGTGGTATTCTGCCAGAGGGTGCAGATTTTTCTTAAGAAAAGTCTATTTTCTCGTGCGCACATAGCCTAAAGGCCCCATCACACACATAGATAAATCTTTGGCAGATTTGTGGTTGCAGTGAAATCATGGACATATTGTTCCATTTGTACACAGCCACAAACCTGACACTGATTGTCCACCATTTCACTGCAACCACAGATCTGCCGCAGATTTATCTCTGTGTGTGACAGGGCCTTTAGGGTGGTGATTTTAGTTTATATGGGGAAAACCTGATTACAGGTTCCCTTTAAGTCTGTTCGATATAGTCAATAATCTCACGGTCAGGTACAACAACATAGTGGTGATAGGGTATGTATGGGATAGAGGATTTTGTTGCAACATTACCATACTTTATTTGTAACCTGTCACCTGAAGAAATGCTGTTTACTTGTATAAATAGTGGAAATTTACAGGCAAAGAGCATCTAGGTCATACCTGGCTTGCTTACTGGAGCCATGGCTACCATGAAAAAATTAAGTTATAATCTCCCTATAGCTGTCGTTTACTATTGAATGAGAATGGCTTTAATCCCCACCACGCGCCCGGTTTATTGACAGCCTTCCCTGCAGCTATGTGAGCAGCTGCATGGCGAATGTAACTTCATTTTTCCCTGTAACCATTGCTCCATTATAGCAGCTATGGATGATTTAAATGTTAGTTATCTGCGGATTACCCTATATTAACAGATAAATGGCATTTCTAAGAGTGACTGGTTCCCTTTAAACAAAATAATTCCTTTCTCCACATACATTTAAAGAACTGACAGGCAACGAGTAAAGTGTAAAGCCTATATTTTAAGTTATGTCAAAGGATTTTATGGAATTGAAAAACAAAATGCCCCAAAACAGCAGTGTTTAAGAAATGTGCTGAGCTGCATACCAGATGCAAGCAATGGCCAAGAGTTGGTTGGGGGAGCCCTTTCTTTCTAATACTGTATAACTGGGGTGGTGGGGAGAGGGGTAAGAGAATTAAAGTAGTGGAACTTTACTACTCCTACATCATTGTCAAACAACGTCCCATAAGAGAGGGTAAAGCCTAAATTTTTAGTGCTATGAAGCGATACATATAATAACTGACAATGTGCATCTCTGGCCAGAGGATAAATATCTTATTTTCCAAAAACTATACATTATGAACATTTCAAAAGTAGAGGTCAATAATGGTAAAAAAAAAAGATACAATGTATTGAGGAAGAACTAAGAGACCATATGAAACCGATATACTCCCCTTATTTTGCAGTCTGAAGTTACCTCCTTTGTATTTTTAATTTCAGTCCTACCTATGATATTCTCCCATTATTCCTTCTGAATGCATATGTAAATGCATACGTTTATATATGTATATATGTGTACATAGACCAGTCTGTGTGTGTGTGTCCATATAATTATATCATGTACATATATATGTATATAAATATATGTCATTAGCTAAAGGGTTTGTATTGCATCAAACTACTTTTTTTCTTTTTAAATCCCGACTTTAGCGCAAATGTTATTTTTCAGCATTTGCATTTCCCTTCCTGAAAGTTTTGGAATGAAATAAACTCCAGGTGTATATTTCATTTGCTTGTCTTTGTATGGGTTTGACAATTAATACATCTTTTTATTTTCTTTTGTGTTTCTGAATGCTTTACAACGTTCACATCTGAGATGTTGCATCTTCATCCCTCCTAATGCCTTCTTGTTTTCTTGTCCTGTTTGGGTCTAGATTTTTAATTTTACTTTTGCTTTGTTTTGTTTGTTTTTCTCCTTGTTCTCCTGTTTTTGTTTTTTCGGTTTCATAGCGGATGTTGTTCAGTTTCATGGTGCAGTCTTCGTGGAAAATGCCTCCCCTTCCTCCCCCATAACTGCTCCCCACTTCAGGGGGTACAGAAGAGCAAGTGAAATCAGCATTGCAAGTCAGGTTTCTGGAATGGCCGACAGTTACACGGCTTCAAACATAGCCAACAGTAAGTGCCTTGTTGCCTAACAAGTGTGATCTAATATTCCATAGCACTTGTAGCCCTGTAGATCTTAAAACATAACTATATTGATTGTTTCAGTAGCGGTATTAGAACTATCATCCCTGTCCAGAAGGAGATCATTGTAAGGTTTCAGCTAAAGAAAAATAATTTTCGTAGACAGCCTAATAAGCTAAAGCCACTAATTACACAACAGCGGTAATAGGATGAATGCTGTGACAATGAACTATCTACATTGGAGACTTTTTAATATTAGCCTACCAATTTGCTTTGATAAAATTTAATAAGTATATGAAGTGGCAGCTGCTATTTCCAAGTCGGCAGGGACTTGACGTTTAAAGGGAACCTCACAGCTGCCCTAGCCCCCTCTAAACTGCCTCCATGAGTTTATAGCAACCTTTCCCTACATTCTAAAAGCCCCATTTTGTGGCTTAGCTATAAAATTAACTGTGAAGCTACGTTTCTGATATGCAAATTGGTGCTATACTAGTTGGAAGGGGTATCGATTGCCTTGTACTGATCCTTCCTCTAATCCTGTAGGTACGCCCCTGTAGGCGTCAGCATTATGGTTTGCAAGAGTGATGTCACCAGCAGCTCTTTGCAAATTTCATAGCTGGTGCAGATCTACGTCATCGCTTTTTCTCTTTGTATGTGCACAGTGCAACGAATAAGCTGGGAATGTACACTTGGCTTCATTACGCATTCACAGAGACATGCACAATATATGCTAAGTGCCAGCAGGGACATTGCTTTTGGAAATCTTGATGCTCTCGTCCACAGAGGTGAACTTACATGATTAGAAGGAGGATTAGTCTGGGCTAATCAACGCTCCCCTTCAGACTAGTCAAGCACTAATTTGCCTAGCACGAGGGCAGCTTCAAAGTTGATATTATATTAGTTAGCAATCGCGTGTTAGAATGCTGAGAAAGGTTGCAGTGCATGCTTGGTGGTGGTTTAGGGTGGCTAGGGCAGCTGTCAGGTTCCCTTTAAGGAGCTGCCACTTAGCTGAACATGATGGGTGGATATTTTCTTATTACAGGTGAATCAAGCAATTCCCTACTTGGCATACATGTTTCTCGCTTGCGTCTGCTCTACCATGCATAGTCTAGATTTTATATATTAAACTCCAGCATGCTCCCCATGCTGTGACGGCTGCTTTAGGTATGTCTGATAGCCAAGCTCAGTGCATCAGCTTTCTTTTCTCACCCTGCTAGTTGTGTTTTGTGTGTGTTTGTTTTCTAAAGAAAGAACATATGCTTGTCCATATGGTTGTAAGCATGCTCCTATATGTAGATTGATTTTCTCCACGTATACTTTCATTGTCTTTATACAGTCATGGCAAAAATTGTTGGCATCCTGTAAATTATTCCAAAAAATTAAGCATTTCTCACAGAAAATTATTGCAATTACACGTTTTGTCATACACGTTTATTTCCTTTCTGTGTATTGGAACAACACTAAAAAGAAGAGCAAAAAAAAAAGACAAATTAAACATCATTTCACACAAAACTCCAAAAATGGGTCAGACAAAATTGTTAGCACCTTTCCAAAATTGTGGGTAGGCAACTTTGTGTCAAGCATGTGATGCTCGTTTAAACTCATATGTGACAGGTAACCAGTGTAGGCAATATGAAAATTACACAGATAATAAATGGTAATAAAAAAGAGAAGGCTAGGCACTGCAAGCCCAGGTGTGTACTCACGAGTCTGTAGTTTTTCCTTGGATCACAGATCTCCAGCCGATCCCTGTGGTGCTCTGCCGAGGTATAGGAATCCAATATGAACTTCAAATAAGAAGGAATGGCGGCAACTCACTGGTGAATATTAACGGCAATTTTTATTGCACAATCTGCGGCATTGTTACAATGTAACCAGGGAGGGGGGAGTGCAGGGGCGCCGGACGACGGCCGTTTCGCACGAAACGGCCGTCGTCCGGCGCCCCTGCACTCCCCCCTCCCTGGTTACATTGTAACAATGCCGCAGATTGTGCAATAAAAATTGCCGTTAATATTCACCAGTGAGTTGCCGCCATTCCTTCTTATTTGAAGTTCACACAGATAATAAAGTTGACTGAATCTCTACATTGTGTATCTATGTCACACTAAGCATGGAGAACAGACATAGGAGAAGAGAACTGTCTGAGGACTTGAGAACCAAAATAGTTGAAAAATATCAACAAACTTAATGTTAGAAGTCCATCTCCAGAGATCTTAATTAGTGATGAGCGAGTATGCTTGTTACTACTCGGTACTCGCACGAGTATCAATGTACTCGGGCTACTCGGCGGGGACCGAGTAATCTCGCGATACTCGTGCTGTACTCGTGGTCTTCATGTTGGCGCTCTTTTTACAGCCATCCCTTATGCAGGGATTGGCTGGCAGACCACTGCAATGCCACAGCCCTGTTACTTGTTGAATTGCAGTGATTGGCCGGCCCGCACAGCATGACCGTGCCTTTAGCCCGACACTTCCCCGCTCGGCTACGGCCCCTCCCGCACTCCACTCCGCGTGTATATATATATGCACGCTTACACACACACGCACGTTTTTTTTTTTAATTTACAGTTTTATGGTTTCTACATGCTGCCGGGGGTCATTTCAGAATAATACTCGGGTCTCCCATAGGATAACATTGGGCTCGGTGCTCGGGCCGAGTACACGAGTATTTTGAGATGCTCGGCCCGAGCCTCAAGCTCCCGAGCATTTTAGTACTCGCTCATCACTAATCTTAATGTTCCTTTGTCCATGGTGTGCAACATAATCAAGACGTTTACAACCCATGGCACTGTAGCTAATTTCCCTAGGTGTACATGGAAGTAAAATGTAGAAAAATTGTTGAAAGGTAGCAAAACAGGATAGTCCAGATAGTGGATAAGCAACCCCAATCAATTTCCAAACAAATTCAAGCTGTTCTGCAGGCTCGTCATCAATGTATGTGCAAACTATCTGCTGACATTTGTATGAAATGAAATCCTATGTCAGGAGACCCATGAGTACCCCACTGCGGACACAGGCATAAAAAAGCTAGACTGCAGTTTGCCAAAATATATGTGAGTTAGCCAAAATCCTTATGGGAAAGCATCTTGTGGATAAATGAGACTAAGATAGAGCTTTTTTCGTAAAGCACATTATTCTGTGTACCAAAAATGGGAAGAGGACTACAAAGAAAAAGAACACAATACCTTCAGTCAAATGTGGTCGATGTTTTGGGGTTGTTTTGCTGCCTCTAGCACTGGATGTCTTTACAATGTGCAAACCAGAATAATATATGTCCTGACTCACCGTATATAGACTCAATGGAGCCGTGCACTGGAGTCTAAATATTTTTTTGAGATCATACACCGCATCAAAAATTAGTGAAATAAAGAAAGTTCGGAATCATATGGTTGCTTGTTTTTCCTTTTTTCCTTTCTTCTACAAAGTGCCGGAGACATAATTTCTTTAAAATTTACAGTGTGCAAGGCATCATGAAATCTGAAGATTACCAAGAATTTTGGGTCACTATGTAGTGCCCAGTGTCAGAAAGCTGGGTTTGCGTCCTAGGTCATGTGTCTTCCAGCAGGACAATGATACCAACATACTTCAACAAGCACCCAGAAATAGATGGAAACAAAAAGCTGGAGAGTTGTGAAGTTGCTAGAAATGAGTCAGAATCTAAATCCCATTTAACACCTGTGGAGAGATCTTAAAATTGCTTTTGGGAGAAGTTGCCTTCAAAAATAAGAGACCTGGAGCAGTTTGCAAAAGAAGAGTGCTCCAAAATTCCAGTTGAGGTGTAAGAAGCTTGTAGGAAGCGAATGATTTCAGTTATTTATTCCAAAGGATGTGCAATCAAATATTAAGTTGAGGGTACCAATAATTTTGTCTGTCCTATTTTTGGTATTATGTGTGAAACTATGTCCAATTTGCCTTTTTTTCCCCTCTGTGTTTTTTGTTGTTCTAGTTCACACTAATTAAATGAACGTCTGTATAAAAAAACGTGTAATTGCAATAAGATTGTTGGAGAAATAATTCAGTTTCTGGAATAATTTCAAGAGTGCCAACACTTTTAACCAGGACTACCTATTTAAATGCTTTGCTGCTTAGTGATTCTTGCAATAGCTGTAGTTACTGCCTGTTATGAATGGATGTTCCGGTTTGCAGAATTTCTCCATGTCTTCATATACTTTCTAATTAGCTATAACCTTCTCTTTTCCTGCATGAATCTATCCTCACATTCAGTTATATTGCATGCTGTAGATCACATTGAAATAACTTTACTGTGACGTACTGTACTGTATTTTTAAGACAGATCCCTCTGCTCTGCATGCACCTTGCCTAAAAGATCGTCAGAATGCATGATGTATCTTTGGAGATGGTTTTTCTAAGAGAAAGTTACCAGCACAAATCGAGATCCAGTATTTGCTGTTCTAATTATCATATAATCCACTTTTCATATGTTTTTTTGTTGTTGTTTTTTTTAACCCTGAACTGAATGTAGCAGCAAGCCTTTATGATGATTGTCTAAATTAACATATGGCTTATATTATCAACATTTTTTTGACCAGCACTGAAAAATGTCTCCATACTCATACTAATGTCTTAGGCAAGAAAAAGAATGAAAACTTAAATGTCTAACAACATTTTTTTTTATTTTGTTTACACCTAAGTTAAAGAGGTGTATTCTAGAAAACAAATGGAGTCTGTAACTTTGCTATCTACTGTGTATTGTAGAAACCGTTAAAAGAGTTGTTTGGTGTCAGGCTATAATTCTGCAGTTGCTGTGTGTCACTCTGTTCCTGCAGACCTGTGGATATCACGCGCACTGTGAGGATTCTGCCGGTAGCATGCTGTCATGTGACCACAAGTATCTGATTTCCATATTTCCGTCCACATTCCCACTAGACTTGAATTGAGTGAGGCTGCACCCATCTAGTGGGCATGTAACCGCATGTATACAAATCACATACTTGCGGTCACACGGAGATTCCTAATAACGAGTAGTGCATGCTATGTGAGGATTCACAAGTCTCCAGTAACATAGTGCTCTTGTAGCCTAAGGCCGGCCAACCCCTTTAATGTGAAGCAGTAAAAAGTTGTGACCCATACAGTATGGATTGTGACCGGCTCTAAAACTCATTTAACGGTTCAACTCATTTTGGTCATAATGCATAATAAATCTTCATAACAATAGTAAAGCCTCTTCTCATCAAACATTCCTAATTGCAGTAGTGCCCTGTGCATCTGCTTGGAAAAATCCATTGAAAGGATCATTGTTTAAAAGAGAACATCAAAACATAATTCCAAGCTGGGGCATTTATTTAGCCATTTCAGTCTAAAATGCCATAGGACGTGGTTTCTGCCGAGAGCTCTCACATGCTGGTCTCACTAAAAAAAATCAGCTTGGGAACACTTGTGGAATTAGAAGGAACACATGCACTTTTGGCACCTTTTAATCCGTGAAATGAAAATATTTTTCAGTTTCTATTTAATTTTCATGTCTTCCAGCAACTTCTACTGACATTTAATAATTCCTGAATGAGAAAAAAAAACACACAACAAATTATTAAATGCACTTTATGCTGGAAGACATATTAATTGTGACGTGATTTTGCATGTTTTGTGGTGTTAATTGGTGTGTTTGCTTTGTTCCTTTTAGAATCAAAAAATCATCTTAACCATTCCAAAAAGCTAAGTCTTCTGTCCCAACTTGCCCTCCCTTACAAACCTAACACAAAAACTAGTTCCCCTACAAAACTTAATCAGTACCATACTGAGCAAAGTCATATAGGAAGAATGCTAGAGGTGGGGGATTGGAAGCACAGCACCAGCCCCGGCATCCAAGGCTCGGACATCTCCAAAGGTATTCCAGATAGAGAGGATGTCGTACTTTTAACCCTTCCACTAGCTAGAATTTTAGGCTGTAACCCCTCTTCCAGGCACATTTAATCTGCATCTTTCCATTATATTAATTTGTCAGAATAGTTGGTTCTAAACTGCTCAAAGGTCTTCACACTTCTTTCAAGATTAACATTCTGCTTCCAGTTCACACCATTTTCTATGTCATGTTTATTTTTACATGTTTCTTTCATTCATGCATATCATAGGTTGTAAACATGTGTATCTGTCATTTACTTTTAGCTTTGTACAGAAGAAAACAAAAAACAAAACAAATGGTGTATAGTCACTCCTCAACATTGAAACTACAACACTAAGGAAAAGTTGTGGAGTTCAGGAAATCACAGGGTCGATATAAACATTAACAATATACCATAAATATATAAGAGATTTTAGCACTGTCCTTGGAGCTTAGCTTTTTTCTCTCCTTTGCAAATCTACCAGCTTCGAAATTATTCCAAGAAAAGCTATTCCAGCTCCTCAGTAAAAGTTATTTTTCCTTTAAAGTCAATCATTTAAAGGGAAACTGTCAGGTCCAATATGCATCCAGAACCATGAGCAGTTCTGGGTACATATTGCCAATCCCTGCCTAACCGTCCCTGTATCTGGGAGCATAGATAAAGAGATCTGTAGAAAAAGTATTTCTAAAGATTTTTATCGTATGCTAATGAGCGTGGGGACTAGCCCCAAGGGCGTTGCTTCCCTTGCTATTCGGCCTCATTAGCATGTTAGTACGTCTCTGTAGGCGTGCTAACATGCTAATGAATGTGCAGCGTCAGAGGATGATCTCACTCACTTCTCTGCTGCTATCGCCGGCCAACGCTGGATTTCTGCTCAATGCGCATGATCCCGGCACTTCCGGTCATGCGCACTACTTCAGTTTGAAGCCAGAACGCGTACACCCAACTTCATAGTGCGCATGACCAAAACTCGGTGGTCATGCGCACTGAGCCAAAATCCAGCGTCGGGCTCGATGGCAGAGGAGAGGTGAGTGAGATCAACCTCTGACGTTGTGCATTCATTCTGGTGTGTGCTAACATGCACTAGTCCCCGAGCTCATTAGCATACGTTAAAAGATCTTTAGAAATACTTTTTCTAAAGATCCCTTTATCTATGCTACTGTATACAGGGACGGTTAGGCAGGGATTAGAAGTATTCACCCAGAACTGCTTGAGTTTCTGGGTGCATATTGGACCTGACAGTTTCCCTTTAAAAACATGGTACAGTGGTCCAAATGATTTGATAGCTTAAAAAAAAATGACTTTTTACTGAGGTCGTGGAACAGCTTTTTCTTGGAAATGTTAATGATATATGTAAGTTATGAAAAAATGGAAATAACATTTTAAAAACATATTTATTCAGTATGGAGTATGGGCACCATGGTCAAAAATTCACCATCTTACATGCTTTGACATGCTATCAATGAAGTTGTCAATGGTTGTCGGAGGAATGTTCTGGCACACTGAATAAACTTGGGCAGACAAATCATCAAGATCCATTGCTGTAGCTTCCTTTGCAATTGCTAACTAATGACATGCCAATTGTACTAGATGAGAGACAAATCCGGAGATACTGCAGGCAATAGTAGCACATATAGAGTTTATAGGCTGCTGACAGTAGCATGAGCAATATATGGCCTGGCATTTTTGTGTTAAGAAAAGTCTCCTGGGATACTTTGGATATAATTTGCGCCACTGGTTCAAACACCAAATTAATTTAACATTGAGCTATTTATGTACCTGGAATGAAGACTATAGGGATCCTGCTTTTGTACATTATGCAACCCCAAAATAATGCCAGGAGAAGGACCGTTGTGACATTACCTCATGTAGACCTCAACATTGGGTTGCCCACGTGGTCTCCAGATGGAGACCAGAGGCTGGTATAGGGCAATGGAGACATAAAAGGATATTAATCCTCTTGATCAACACGTCCCGCTTTTGTTTTGGATGAAATGATAGCCTGATATTGGTCTAGAGACCTTCACAAAGGAACTGTACATCAGGGCATCGGTTTAGGTTTATGTGTAGGATGTTACAATGTATGATAGCCGGATCCCTTTAGACTTCATTCAGGTTACTCCAACAGCTCAGCAGTACATTTATTTGGTCATGAAACTAGCGTTAACAGACAATTTCTTCAAAGTGTTCAAAGGAGCTGGTTCCTAAGAGCAATGCCAGAATGCATGCTGCTCTGTAATTAGCCTGCATGATCAATACCACTACCATGCCCTATTGCATCTCTGGACTGCTCTTTCATTGAACATATCTGAGATATTTTTGGTTAGTAATCGCAAAGGGAGCTGTCACCAGCAGATCTTGATGATTTTCATGCACAAGTACATTCAACGTGGCAAAATATTCCTCAGATATCCAACAATAACCTCATTGATATCATGTTAAGGTATGCATGTGCGTATATGTCTGTGTGTGGCTCCCAAACTCAATACTGAATAAATCGACATGTTTTGAAAATGTTATTTCCGTTTTGTTTTTTTCATAATTTAGACATCATTAACATGTCCATCGATTCTGTGATTTCTATAAATCTATGACTTTTCCCATCTTATTGTTGCAATTGCAATGTTGAGGAGTATGTGTGTGTATGTATGTGTATAACAAAAATCATGTAAAATTTCCCATTTTATTGAATAGGATGTCTTTATATTACTGCACTTTGATGACTCACAGAGAACCTACAATTAGTCGTCCTTCCGCCTTCCTTACAATAATGTCCATTCACGACCCCTCTGATTTTTTTTTCTTTAAACATTAGACTATTGTTGTCTATAATTTTCCTCTCTCTCCAAATATAGGTATAGAAGTGGTAGTCATTTTATAGTTTTATAAAAGGTACACAGATATAAATGAGAACTTATTCCTAAGAAAAATGGGTATTTCATAAGTAATCACATTTTCTTTGTAATTTGTTAGCCATAGCTCTGTATAGGTGACAGGTCATTGCATAGACTGAAGACACAAAAGAAAATACTTTAAAATCTTAAGAAACTCAAGACGGACAGGCAGCTTAGTAGTATAAAAATAATCATTAATATAAAGTGTATTATTTAATTAGTTATCTATACTATGTTTTCTTCTAGTTTTACAAATTCCTGGCTTATTCTGATAATCCTGGATTATAGTTTGGTGTATGTTGGTATACTGACTAGCAGATGTGAGTTAGTAATTTTAAGAAGCAGTAAACCTAGAAATGAGTATTTCAATTAAACAAGAAATAAAGCTGCCCTCATTATTTTACAGTATTTTACTTCAAACATTACCTGCATGATCCTGAAACCGGTAATATTGGAAAGATCCAGAAGAAAAACAGAGGTTTATCCCTTTGCTGATCTTTGGTGACTGGCTGAAGCCCTGCTCCCTTAAGGTACCGTCACACTAAGCAACATCGCTAGCAACATCGCTGCTGAGGCACAACTTGCTAGCGATGTTGCTGTGTGTGACATGCAGCAACAACCTGGCCCCTGCTGTGAGGTCGCAGGTTGTTGCTGAATGTCCTGGACCATTTTTTAGTTGTTGCTCTCCCGCTGTGAAGCACACATCGCTGTGTGTGACAGCGAGAGAGCAACAACTGAATGTGCAGTGAGCAGGGAGCCGGCTTCTGCGGACGCTGGTAACCAATGTAAATATCGGGTAACCAAGAAGCCCTTTGCTTGGTTACCCGATATTTACCTTCGTTACCAGCGTCCGCCGCTCTCACGCTGTCAGTGCCGGCTCTCTGCTCCCTGCACACATAGCCAGACTACACATTGGGTAATTAACTCGATGTGTACTCTGGCTAGGAGTGCAGGGAGCCAGCGCTAAGCGGTGTGCGCTGGTAACCAAGGTAAATATCGGGTTGGTTACCTGATATTTACCTTCGTTACCAAGCGCAGCATCGCTTCCACACGTCGCTGCTGGCTGGGGGCTGGTCACTGGTTGCTGGTGAGATCTGCCTGTTTGACAGCTCACCACCAACCCGTGTAGCGACGCTCCAGCAATCCCTGTCAGGTCAGGTTGCTGGTGGGATCGCTGGAGCGTCGCTTAGTGTGACGGTACCTTTAGTTAAGGGGATGGTATTAGTGACCTTATATCTTACTGTGCACAGATCTGGATGGGGGCTTTTACTGCAGGCAATTGTTTTTCAGCACTCAAGTGACAATAAAAAAGTAAAGACATGACTGAATTGAGAAACATAGATAAGATGTCTTTATATATTTCTTATGGAAAGCCTGCAGAGAAAAATGGATTTAACCACCTGTGGATCTTCACCTGGTGGGTGGCTGATGACCATGGAAGGGATTTACTGACCTACTGCACACAGGACAGAAGGGTGCTTCTGCAAACAAGGGATAGGGGTACTTCACACACAGCGAGATCGCTACTGAGATCACTGCTGAGTCACGTTTTTTGTGACCTCATTAGCGATCTCGCTGTGTGTGACACTGAGCAGCGATCTGGCCCCTGCTGTGAGATCGCTGCTCGTTACACACAGCCCTGGTTCGTTTTTTTTATTGTTGCTCTCCCGCTGATAAGCACACATCGCTGTGTGTGACAGCGAGAGAGCAACAATCCTGAATGTGCAGGGAGCAGGAGCCGGCGTCTGACAGCCTGCGGTAAGCTGTAACTAAGGTAAACATCGGGTAACCAAGGTGGTTACCCGATATTTACCTTCGTTACCAGCCTCCGCAGCTCTCACGCTGCCAGTGCCGGCTCCTGCTCCCTCTACACGCTAAGTTAAGCGGTGTGAGCTGGTAACTAAGGTAAACATCGGGTAACCATACCCGATGTTTACCTTAGTTACCAGTGTCCGCAGCTTCCAGACGCCGGCTCCGTGCAAGCGCAGTGTCGCTTGCATGTCGCTGCTGGCTGGGGGCTGGTCACTGGTGAGATCTGCCTGTTTGACTGCTCACCAGCGACCATGTAACGATGCAGCAGCGATCCTGACCAGGTCAGATCGCTGGTCGGATCGCTGCTGCATCGCTAAAGTGTGAAGGTACACTTAGCAAGAAAGATGTTGATAACCCCTGAGACAGACAGATACAATTTATTTAGATATTTCTTAGCCATATGCCGGATAGCAGAGTACAGACATGGCTGAGCTCTTGAGACACACAGATAAGATTTCTTTATATGTTTATTTTACAAACCCCGCTGATCTTTGCCCAGTGGTTGGCTGACGCCCAGGGATAGGACTTAGTGGCTTTTTGTGTTACTACTACCTCCTGCCTTCAGGAGGCTTCTGCTGCAGACAGTTGTCTTACAGGTACACAAGGGACAGTAAGAAGGAGAAGAGACTGGGCGGAGAGCTCCTGAAACACATATATATATATATATATATATATATATATATATATATCTTATCTGTGTTTCAGGAGCTCTCCGCCCAGTCTCTTCTCCTTCTTACTGTCCCTTGTGTACCTGTAAGACAACTGTCTGCAGCAGAAGCCTCCTGAGGAGGATATATATAAGAACATAATATATATGAAATGAAATGGGATGACAGTAGTATGTAAGATGAAGAATTTCCTTTTCATATTCCATTACGACTTTATTTCTGTGACTGCGCTTATTATATTAACTATCAAAATTTGTTGAAAAAAGTGATCGCTAAAATGTCATTTGGTGAGTTACAGTTTAGATGGACTGTTCACCTAGAAGTGGTTTGGTCACAGACTAATATCAGGAGACTATTTCATTAGATAAAACTAAGTAAACCTTTGAAACATATGGTTTTACATATCATGACTAAAAACAAACAAACTGGTCCTCTCTAAAGGTCTTAAACTCAGATGAACATCAACACATAAAAAATGACAGTGTAATTTGTCAACAAAAATTAGTCCAAAATACAGGATATAAAAATTAAGAACTCTTACTGTTTCCATAGAGATTAATAGGGTAAGTAGTAGCCAAGTGTTACTAATCAAATGTTATCTATCAATTGTTCATCAGCAAGTATGAACACCTCTATAAAAGCAGAAGCATTGGCAGTTTGCTGGACTGGAGCATTCAGGAATGTTTTAACTCAGTGAAATAGAGAAAATACAGCAACAACTATCTTAGAAAAGCTATTGTTGCAGCTCTTCAATCTGGGAATGCTGTAAGATAATTTTCAAACGATTTGGAGTTCATTATTCTACAGTGACAACCATTATTCATATGTGGAAAATTTTGAAGATAGTTGACAATCTTCACACGAGTTACAAAAAAACCCCAAGAACTACAGCTCAGACTCTAGAGTTCTTAGTTTGCATGCTTAATATTCACATTTATAACTGTAAAATTAGAAAATAAATGATCAAGCATGGCTTGTTTGGAAAGAATGCCAGGAGAATGCTGCCTCTTTCTGAATACAATATAACAGCACAACTAAAGTTTACCAAATTGCTTAGAAACAAGATTTAAGGAGCAATGAATTGGGACAGAGGAGTCCAAAGTGGAGATGAATGGGCATAATGCCCTCTGCCATGGTTAAAATCACATATTGTCAAGCATGGTGGTGGGCAGGTGATGATTTGGCCTTGTTTTTCATCAGCATATCTACATCAATCAACTTAGAGGACCTTTCACCAATTTCAGCATGTTAACCTGTCCACCTAATGGAATAGTGCTTGTAGAGCTTTGTAAAACACAGGTTTTTTTTTTTTTAATTTCTCATCTTTGTGGCGGACATGTTAATTTGAGGTTCTCATTTATGTTAAGGCCTTTTGGTTGTTACCAGAGATTTATTTTTCTGGGGGCTTGTACTTCATCATTTGTATGAGGTTGACCAATGGTAATCAAGCAGCAACACACAGGGGGAGACAGAACACGCCCCCTCACTAATCTCTGCAGCTACAGTGTAGAGATATAGCAGAACTGTGTTATTTATCATTACAAACTCTTCTAGATCTCATCCCATAATAGTCAGTTTGGGGGGAGAGTGAGAGCTGACAGCCAGGGTCGGATTAAGGGTAACCAGGGCCCCGGGCTGTTCAGGCTCTGTGGGCCCCCCCCATCCCTACACAGGTCATGTGACGGGTCCATCATCATACACCTGAAACAGATCATTTCTGAAAAATAGTTGCCAAAGCTATAACCTAAAAAGCGTCCAAATACTAAACAGTGCTCAAACGCATGTGAACGCTGGAATGGTGATAAACAGGATCCTGTTTGGCCAGAAACAAGCCTGGCGTGATCAGTATCTCCTCTCTCTCCTCTCCCCGCTCTCCTCTCACCCTCTCTCCTCTTTTCTCTCTCTCTCTTTTCCTCTCTCCTCTTTGCTCTCTCCTCTTTGCTCTCTCCTCTTTGCTCTCTCCTCTCTGCTCTCTCCTCTCTCTTCCTCTCTGCTCTCTCCTCCTCTATTCTCCATTCTTCTCCTCTCTTCCCTCTCCTCTCTGCTCTCTTCCCTCTCCTCTCTGCTCTCTTCCCTCTCTTCTCCCCTGTCTCCTCTGAGGAGAGAAGAGAAAGGAGGAGAGGAGAGAGAAGAGGAGAGGAGAGAAAAGAGGAGAGGAGGGAAAAGAGGAGAGGAGAGAAAAGAGGAGAGAGAGGAGAGGAGAGAGAAGAGAAGAGGAGAGAGAGGAGAGAGAAGAGGAGAGAGGAGAGGAGAGGGAAGAGAGGAGAGGGAAGAGGAGGAGGGAGAAGAGGAGGAGAGAGGAGGGGGGAGGAGAGAGAAGAGGAGGGGAGAGAGAAGAGGAGGGGAGAGAGGAGAGAAAAGAGGAGAGAGAAGAGAAAAGAGGAGATAGAGGAGGAGGGAGAAGAGGAGGAGAGAGGAGAGGAGAGGAGGAGAGAGGGGAGAGAGGAGGAGAAGAGAGGAGAGAGGAGGGGAGAGGAGAGAGGAGGGGGGAGGAGAGGGGAGAAGAGAGAGGAAAGGGGGAGGGGAGAGAAGAGAGGAGATGGAGAAAGAGAGAGACTGTGATCATGCCAGGCTGATTTCTGGCCAAATAGGATCCTGTTCATCAGCATGCCAGTGTTCACATGTGTTTGCGTGCTGTTTAGTCAGGATCCAGCGACTTGCAGTATTTGGATGCAGCTCAAAAACGTTACAAGTAGCGTTTTTGAAAAAGGTTAAACTGCAAGTCGCTGGATCCTCACTATAACGCACGGAAACGCAGGTGAACGCATGTTGACGCGAGTCCATTGCAAATGCATTAAAATGAAAACGCATTTGCACTGGATCCGTTTTTGCGTTAAAAAAACGTTCAGGACGCATGTTAAAAAACATGTAGTGTGAAAGCAGCCTAAAAGGCTGCCTTCACACTAGGATTTTTTTAACAAAAAAAAAACCTCTCTCTGATTAAGGCTGCTTTCACACTAGGATTTTTTTTTTAACAACCCCCCCCTCCCCCCACGGCCATTCAGTGTTCATTGTACCAGGTTCCTTTGCAGGACCTAAACGTTCCCGCCCCCCTCGGGCCCGCCTCCACAAAAAATAAAACAAAACAGGCATCACCTAACATTTATCACCCTAATAATCCTCTATACGAAGCACCTTGATCCACACTGCAGATCCTCGCTCATTTCACTTCCTCCACCAGCCACAGTAAATACCGATCAGTGATTGCACTGGACGAGGAAGCACCGCCCCTTCCGGTCACATGATCACCTCACAGCAGCAAGTACATTCTAGCCTGGCTACAGGGGATTTCTACCGCTCCGCAACTGATACTGCACAGCAGGAATCACATTGCTCACGGACCACCGCTGATAATAGATGAGGGCAATCTGAGCAAGGGCCCCCTGGAGCCTCGGGCCCCGGGCGGTAGCCCAGATTGCCCTCATTATAATCCGCTTATGCTGACAGCACTGTATGAGGAGATCTGGAAGTATTTGTAATAATACAGAACTCATCTCTGCTGTATCGCTAGATAGTAGCTGGGAGGTCTATGTCTATGTCAGAATATCTATATATGTTCTAAATTTAGATTCTTTCTATTGGAAAACTGAAGCAGATGACTCAAACTATATACTTGCTATGCACCTGCTTTTTAAGTATTCAGCATAACAGAAAACTGTTACATTGAACATTGCTGAACCCGCACACCACACTTAGTCGATTTTATTAATATTTTAACCTAAGATATCCTGTTTTTTTCTCATGTAGATTTAATACTAGTACCTTATCCTGTGGTATGTAGATTGAATGGGGTTATAGTGAACTGTGTTTGTAATAGCTGTGGGCATGGAGTAGTCCTAGGTATCAATAATTATTTTAGTAATAATACGACATTGAATGTAATGTTTCAATTGAATTTAGCCTGTTGTTTTGCATTGTTGGCTCTTCAGAAGTTTGCATGGAACTAATAGTTTATTCTTTCATACCTAAAAACCTTATCTTGCATGTATGAAATTAGAAAAGCACTCTCGAATGTGTGGAGATGACTCTAGTTTGGACAACTGCATATGCATGTGTAGCACGCTTTCAAGCAGAATTGACTTTGTTATTTTTGTCTTTCTTACAAGGCTTATATTTGTGTGTCTGAAAAGGTGCTCCCGTAGTCTTGGTGGCTATTTTAAAAGTATAATACATCTCCCTGAATTACTGCCATGATTGTATGCGGTTACCTATTTCTCTCTTGTTAGCCTTGAGGTGTAATGTTTTCTTCTCTGTCAGTTGCAGCAAAGTGGTGGGGCACAAAAAGGATTGACTATGCCCTCTATTGTCCGGATGCCCTCACTGCCTTTCCAACGGTTGCTCTTCCTCACCTTTTCCACGCTAGTTATTGGGAATCCACAGATGTTGTTTCGTTTCTATTGAGACAAGTAAGTGTTATACTTGTACTGTAAGGGTAATTATAACACTTATGTTTACTGGAGCAGCGGCTACAGGGAGAAAATGAAGTTATACTTTTCCTACAGCCACTTGCTTCCAGTCACTGGATGCAGGCAGTAGTTACAGTCACTGCTCACTTTACAGAGAATGTGCTGTAATCACTCCCTGACACATTAACAGCCTGCTCCACAGTATATGTGTACAGAGCAGACTACTAATCAATCTCTGTATAGTGAGTAGTGACAATTATAGCTCCAGGCATCTCCCTGATGACTGGAAGTGAGTGGCTGGTGGTGAGAATATAATTTTATTTTCTCCCTATTCCAGTAAACCTGGCAATCGTGATTTAAAGTGACTCTGTCACCAGGTTTTTGCCACCTAATCTGGGAACATTGTAATATAGTGACAGAGCTCCTGATTCCAGCGATGTATCAATACTGGGCTGCTTAGTGAGTTTTGTTAAAATCAAAATCAAGCAGCAGAGGACTACTTGGCGTGCTGCCAGATACTCCAGCGTATTCATGAGCTCTGTGTAACTGCTAGAGCTAGACCTGTAGCAGAGAAAACATTGATTTTATCAAAATGACAGTAAACAGCTCAGTAGGTGACACATCGCTGGAATCAGGGTCTCTGCCCCGACATTATGCTGCTCATAGATGGGGTAGCAAAAACCTGGTAACAGATTCCCTTTAAATGCTGATTAACTGCTGAATATCACTATATTTGCAAGTAAATAGTGTTTTTTGGAGGGGACAGGTTTCCATTAAAGGGGTTGTCCTCTTTTAGAAAACTTTCTGCAATAAGCTGTGGTAGTTATAAAATAAACTGAGTAATTCTTGCCCCCCTTGGGTCCAGCGCTGGCTCTCAGATGCTGCCAAGGTCCCTGATGTTTGTTCAGTACTGACATAACACTGGTAGCATTTACATCAGCAGCACTGCAGCCAATCAATGAGCTCTACAGCTCCTTCCATCTTCTCGTACCATTTGCTCCATTTTTACAAGTAGATTTTGTATTCCTGACACAGATTGTTCTAAATTCTGCCAACAAAGCTTAAGAGTAGCCCACTACTAAAAACATTTTAATAAAAAACCTGAGCCCAAAGTTGCATACCAACATACTGTGGTGGACTGTTGCTGCCCTCTGTTCTTTTGCTGGCAGCATATATGACTTGGCTGCAGAACATAGCATTGTCTCTGTCCAGTAATATATTTATTTTTAAGGCCACTAAAAAAGCTGCTAAAAGTAGTGGACAACCCTGTAAAGAAATCTATGACAGAGCAGATAAGATTGAGTTAAATAACATTAGAAAAAAAAATAAAGAAAAAATGTAACAATAAATGTTGGCTTTGGTATACCTGATGCTTGTGCCTGCTTAGTGCTGCACTTGAACATCAGTTAAAGCGAACCTGTCAGGTGCAATATGCACCCAGAGCCACGAGCAGTTCTGGATGTATATTACTAATCCCCCTTCCTAACCGTCCCTGTATACACTAGCATAGATAAAGAGATCTTTAGAAAAAGTATTTCTAAAGATATTTTATCGTATGCTAATGAGCAAGGGCATTAGTCCCCTGGGTGTTAGTTCCCTTGGCTAGTCAGCTCCATTAGCATGTTAGTGCACCCCTTGGGCATGCTAACATGCTAATGAATGTGCAGCATCAGAGGATGATCTCACTCACCACTCTTCTGCCATCGCCACTTGATGCTGGATTTAGGCTCAGTGCGCATGACCCCGGAGTTTCTGTCATGCGTCATGCGCACTACTTCAGTTTGAAGCCAGAACGCGTACACCCGGCTTCATAGTGCGCATGACCAAAACTCCGAGGTCATGCGCACTGAGCCGAAATCCAGTGTCGGGCGGCGATGGCAGCAGAGAGGTGAGTGAGATCATCCTCTGACGATGCACATTCATTAGCATGTTAGTACGCCCATAGGGACGTACTAACATGCTAATGGAGCCGACTGGCCGGGGAACTAACGCCCAGGGGACTAGTGCCCTTGCTCATTAGCATACGATAAAAGATCTTTAGAAATACTTTTTCTACAGATCTTTTTATCTATGCTAGTGTATACAGGGACAGTTAGGCAGGGATTAGCAATATGCACCCAGAACTGCTCGTGGTTCTCACTGCATATTGCACCTGACAGGTTCCCTTTAATGTTGGTCAGTCTGCTGATCATATATTTGCGCACAGATCACAAATACACCTTCCTGAACAAGTCCTCATTATCAGTTGCTATTTTAACACTAAGGGGTACTTTGCACGTTGCGACATCGCTACTGCGATCTCGTCGGGGTCAAATCGAAAGTGACGCACATCCGGCGCCAGTAACGACATCTACGATTTGTGTAGTGTCTGTCATTTCCATAATTTCGCTGCAGCGACAGGTACAATGTTGTTCCTTGTTCCTGCGGCAGCACACATCGGTGTGTATGAAGCCGCAGGAGCGAGGAACATCTCCTTACCTGCGTCCCGCCTGCAATGAGGAAGAAAGGAGATGGGCGGGATGTTTACGTCCCGCTCATCTCCGCGCCTCCCCTTCTATTGGCCGTGTGCCGGCCAGAGCGACGTCGCAGGGCAGGTAAGTGCGTGTGAAGCTGCCGTAGCGATAATGTTCGCTACGGCAGCTATCACAAGATATCGTATCTGCGACGGGGGTGGGGACTATCGCGCTCGGCATCGCTACAATCGGCTAGCAATGTCGCAGCGTGCAAAGTACCCCTTAGTGAAAGCTGAGTTGCAGCTTCTTTAAATTCCTAATTTTTCAGTTATTACCAAATCTAAGTTATTTTAGGACTGTTCCGGTTTATAAAGGTCCTACCCTACTTACAACTTCTCAACAGGAAATAAAAACAATAAAATTACAGAATATACCATTTTTCCCCCCCACATTAGTTAGGATGTGCAAGAAGCTGTCATTTAGCAACCATTAAATCTTTAGATAATCTTTAAGCTTTTCCAAAATTTCTTAAGCATGGGCATGAAATATTCAGAGAAACAACTCAGCTGCTTAAAAAATATTGACAAATTGAAAACTTGGATTGATGGGGATAACGGATTATAAAAGACTGAAAGATACGTTAATATAGTCATGTGTATGTTATTTTCAGGTCATGAGACATGAAACCGCAAGCGTCTTGGAGTTGGTTGGAAAAGAAGTTTCTGTGTTCAGTCCCTCAAAACCAAGGGAAAAGTGGCTAAGGAAACGAACCCATGTGAAACTAAGGGTAATTAAATGCTAAAATTAAAGACTATGGTGTTATTCACATGTCCATATTTTTTCCAGACCAAGTGTCCACAAAAAAGTCATGAAGACTTGTCCAATTTGTCCATTTTTTATTTGAGTAATGGTCAAATTTACAAGTCTATGGGTCTTTGAATATCACAGACAGCAAACAGATGACATTGAGTGTGCGGTGTGTGCTGTCCGTCATTAGCACTGTGGTGCATTTTTTAATGGCTACCACATGTACCATTGATGATGGTGATCTCCACATGTTCGTTTTTTCTGGAGCCTGTAGATCCATGAAAAACACATAAAGCGCACAGATGGCATCCATGTGCCATACATGTTTAAGGCCATGTTCACATGTTGAGTCTTTGGTTTTTTACATCAGTATTTGTAGCCAAAAACGGAGTGTGTGACAAATACAGAAGTGGTGCCCGTGTTTCTATGATACTTTTCCTCTGATTGTTCCACTCCTGGTTTTGGCTACAAAAACTGATGTCAAATACTGACCAAATGCTCAACATGTGAACGTCACCTTACATTGTAAAGTATTGGAGACGCTTTGTAATTTCATTCTTTTTCTATTCATTCCGGAAAAACACTTATGACACACTAATGGACAAGATTGATGACATCGGTACCGTTTTACATAAACACGTGAAGGGGGCCTAACATATACTGTTTTGCACTGGGAAAACAGCGGTAGAAAGTTGTTTTCCCATCGAAAGAAAGAAGAAGTCTTGTGTTGAAAGTAGCGTTTTGTGAAAAAAAAAATACTTTTTTTTTCTATGGAAATAGGTAAAATAAGGTTTATAGTGGCAATTTACTTATT
This sequence comes from Anomaloglossus baeobatrachus, assembly GCF_048569485.1. NCBI lineage: Eukaryota > Metazoa > Chordata > Amphibia > Anura > Aromobatidae > Anomaloglossus > Anomaloglossus baeobatrachus. The sequence continues at coordinate 741,583,533 of NC_134353.1, forward strand.
TTTTTTTTACGAACAACTGGAAAACGAGAGCAGCAATCTGTTTCATTGCAATGTGACCTGGACTTTGAACATTACTTTTACCTTTCAGAATGTTGCTGCTAACCACAGAATTAATGATGCTGTAGCCAATGAAGATGGACCTCAGACACTTACTGGAAGGTTTATGTATGGTCCTCTTGATATGGTCACACTTACAGGAGAAAAGGTTGGTATATGGACAGATCATTTTCAATGGTCTTTAAAAGGTTACATAGTTACATAGGTCTATCAAGTTCAACCATTCTTCACCCATTATACATACTTTATCTCTAGATTATTTATAATCCACAATGCCATTTGTTGTGAGAAAAGCATCCAACCCATTCCGAAATGCTGATATAGTGTCTGCCATAACTACCTCTTGTGAAAGGTCATTCCATAGTCTGCTCTAACTGTAAAGAAGTCTGTCCTATTTAGCTTCCAGGTTTGCTTTTCCTTCACACGTAATAAGTGCCTCCTGGTCCTTTGTAAGGAAGGAATAAGTCATGTGGCAGTCCTATGTACTGGCCACACATGTATTTATACATAAAAATGAGATTACTCCTGAGGTGTCTGCTTTTCTAAGCTAAACAAGCCCAACTTTTCCAATCTCTCTTACCAAAATAATAATCTTGTTTTGCGTCTTTGAACTGACTATAAATCCCAATATCATTTTTAAAATGTGGAGCACAAAACTGGATCCCATATTTCAGATGTGGCCTTACAAGTGATTTATAGAGGGGTAACAATACGTTGAGATCACGGGATCTAATCTATTTTTATACACCAAAAAATCTTGTTTGCTTTTGCAGCTGCTGCCTGACATTGAGTGCTGCTGCTCAGATTACTTGTAATAAGAATACCCAAGACCTTCTCCTGTTCTGTAGTCCCGAGTTTACTTCCATTTAATGTATACGCAGCTATAGGATTTCTCCGTCCTAGGTGCATAACTTTACATTTATCAACATTAAAAGGAATCTGTTACCCCATTTGATGTATCTAGCCTATTAATATGGGCATACAGGTAAGAGTGCTGACAATAATCATACCTGTATGCCTCATGAAGGTCACCCTAATGAAGCAAGGAGGCAGCGCTTTCTTATGTTCAGCATCCTCCCCATAGCCTGGAAGATCTCATTTACATAGAGGACTAAAAGAAGATTTATCCACACCAAGGCATCTCATATGAGACATAAGGGTATGATTATTTTCAGCACTCTATTACTTGTGGTTTTTTTTGATCATATATAGTGTTGTGTCATCAGCAAAGACTGACACTTTATACTCAGCCCCATCCACAATTTCATTGATGAAGACATTAAATAGAATTGGACCTAACAAAGATCCTTGTGGTCCCCACTGCTGACTTTACCCATTTAAAGAAATAATAAACAAGAGAACAAGAGTAAAGTGCAAAAATAGACAACTTTTATTGAATACACAACAAGACAATTACTTCATTAAAATGGTGCACTACCATGGTAGTGCACCATTTTAATGAAGTAATTGTCTTGTTGTGTATTCAATAAAAGTTGTCTATTTTTGCACTTTACTCTTGTTCTCTTGTTTATTATTCCCATAATGAGTAGTGCCGGCACCTTCCCTACCTAATTAAGGGAGGCTCGGTGCTTATTTTCTAATGGCTCCTGATGTGAGTTATGTTATGTTAACCCATTTAAAGAAAGTACAATTTACAAGTTGGTCCAAGTTTAGGGACTATTTTTTTCCTCATTAAATCCATGTAGTATTTTTGGCTAAAAAATAATTTATGTATTTTGGGTTTCATTAAAAATGTTGGCATTTGGTATACTGGTTGCAGTATAGGTTAACTGAGAATCTGTCAGTGAGCTGATTCTGACGGTCCAATAAGAGAGTTTGTAATTCTTTTATCTGGCTTTTTTAAGCTCCTCTCAGCTGATTTATGATCACAGGCCACATCAAAGTTGAATGTGCAGATTTTTTTTAGGCCAAACTACCTGCACTTCAGTGAAAAATAACAAAAATTGCCTCCAGAAGTGAATGCTTAATATATACAGTATGTATGTATGTATGTAAACATGATATAAATGCTATATAAATAAAAGTAATATTACAATATAACTGGAGGAAAGATAAATTTGTTCTTATGTTCATCTTTAACCCTTTCACAACATTTGACGTACACGAACATCATGTCGTGTTCCTAACTTTGATGTGGGCTTGCACCCCAAGCCCACATTTGTCCTTGTAGATTATGTGCCTTTAACAGCTGCTGTTAACCTAAAAAATCCTGCTGTCACTTACTGACAGAGGCATTTAACGTGAGCCAGCAGGGGGGGGTGTCATTCCACGTGTCTATAGATGCGTCCGCGATGTGATTGCAAGGCACCGATTCGATGTCATGTCAGCCTGGGGTCTGCTGATGACCCCCATGCAGATCATTACGAATCTCCTGTGAAAGCCAGCACATAGTTGGCATTCATACGACATTATGATTTTCACTATACATAACAGTCCTGAAAATTTACATCCTTTCATCCACCTTAGCGCCCTTGAAAGACAATTTCAGCTTCAAATGAGCTAAGGTATAGTAGCTGTTAAATATTTGGGGATGCTTTTAACAAGAGACATAAACTTTACATACTCACTTAACTTCTCTAAACTTTGCCAATCAGTACAGGAGAACTTCTCAAGATGGATGATGAATGCTTTTAAGTGGTTTGGTAGAATCACAATGTTAAAAAAATTGTAATACAGGCTTTTCCTATTGGAATTTCCCAATTTCAGAACCTACTATATAGCCTCTCACTTTTCTGGAATCCTACACTGGTGTAGGAATGATACTTGGTCGGAATTGAGCAACGCTTTACAAATATCCCTTTCGTTGCGTCTCCTGGTTGGATCCTGCTATGATTAAATCACTTAAAACACATCCCACAACTGGGGCTATCCTCGCCTGCTGTATCCAGCCTGCAGCATGTTCACACATTATTCCGCAATCCTCCTCTATGGATCCTTTCTTGGGTAATCCATATTTTCCCATGGGTTTAGATGACTAAACAGTGGCTGTTTCAAAATTTGTCATTTTGGTGCTGGACATAATTGCTCTTCAAGGGAATACCTACCTAGCAACTCCTCGCCATCTCCCTTGAGAACCTGGAGAGTCGGTCGGCTGTCTCATTTTTTTTCATTCACTCATTTGAGGACCTTATTATAACAATGACAAGACGACTTTCAAAGCAGTATGTTTGAGTAGAGACCTCCAAGACACACTCTATTCTTTGCATATTCTTTGTTCATTGACACCCCTCCTCTCTCCCCCCCTGAATCAACTGTCACCTGTTTCCACACCCAATGGGAAGGCGATTTGTATCCCACCCTATCGAAAGATCAGTGGAGGCACATTCTCACTTTAACGCATAAAGCATCAACTTCATAAGGCCAGTTATAACTACTGCTTTGGTGGTATAGAGTACCAACTCGCCTACACGCTATCTTCCTTACAGCTAATCCTATGTGTTGGAGTTGTGGAGACTAATTTGGTGACCTATTACACATTTTCTTGTCCTTCAGACTTCCCATTCCTTTTTGGGAAAAAGTGTAACTAGAGATACGTAAGATCACAGACCTAAACCTAGTTCTCGTCCTTCTACATCACTGCGACAATTCCCTAAAAGTATATAGGCATTCTATAGTAAGGTACTTAATTGCGACTGCCCGAGTGTGCATCCCTCTGTTTTGGAAAAAAGATTCCACTCCGACAATCTCACTTTGATTCGCTAATATTAATCAAGTGATGTTAAGGGAGGAACTCACATCAACCGTCAATAACTCCTACAATCATTTTTACAAAACCTGGTTCTATTTGTTGGAATTTAGATCCTCTGTTGAATTCAGGGCCCTTATGGGGGAAAATTGAATCTGACATCATAGGACTCCTGTCCTGAATACCATTTCCTTTCCTTCCCCCTTACCTACCCCTGAACCTCTTTCTCTCATGTTACTTCTGTCTTTCTTTTTCTCCTTGCTTATTCTTTTATTTTTTATGATTTTTGTGTGGCTATGGAATTATACATTAAGGTTTTTTATGACACAACTGATGTTCTGGCCTTGGATTATCTTAATGTTCTCAATGTCAAATCAATATTTCCTATTTTTCATGAAAATCTACAGTATATTGATATTACCTTGTTTTCTTATGTGGCCTTCAATTTTGGTACATTCAGTGCCTTATGTTATTTCTTTGAAAAGTATATAAAATGAAGATAAATTAAAAAATATATATCAAAACACCAGAATTACTTTTTTTGCCTGCCAAAACATTACAATAAAATGCAATAGAGGAGATGAAAACATTGTATCTAGCTCAAAATGGTATCAGTAATAATGTCAGCACGGGGCGTGAAAAAAAAAAAGAGCCATCACACAGCACCAGATCCCGAAAAAACGTTATAGATCTTGGAAAATGGTGACTAAAGCAAAAATTATTATTTTTTTCAAATTGTCTCTCCAGTAAAGGAGACAAACTCTAGCGCAGCGCCACCTATTGGAAGTAGCGATCCTAGTATTTTTTTATTAATATTTATTTATTTTTAGATGTTTTCAAATGTTTTTTTGCTGAATTAAAAAAATCTGTACATGTTTGGAATCTGGATAATTATATTGCCAGGTCAGTTTAACCGTATAGTGAGCATGGTGAATAAAAAATCCAAAAATCCAATTGTGGAATTGTACATTTCTTTTTCGCTCCTAATTGGGAGACCCAGCCAATTGGGTGTATAGCTACTGCCTCCGGAGGCCGCACAAAGTACTACACTTAAAAGTGTAAGGCCCCTCCCCTTCTGGCTATACACCCCCCCGTGGGAGCACGGGTCCCTCAGTTTTTGCTTTGTGCGAAGGAGGTCAGACACGCACAGCACAGCTCCACAGATTGGTCAGCAGCAGCTGCTGACTATGTCGGATGGAAGAAAAGAGGACCCATACAAGGGTCCCCAGCATGCTCCCTTCTCACCCCACTTTCTGTCGGCGGTGTTTGTTAAGGTTGAGGTACCCATTGCGGGTACGGAGGCTGGAGCCCACATGCTGATTCCTTCCCCATCCCCATTAGGGCTCTGGGCGAAGTGGGATTTTACCGGTCTCCAGGCACTGAGACCGTGCTCCATCCGCAGCCCCTGCAGAAGCCGCTGGATATGGAGCTGAGTATCGTCAGGGACATGGCCCTGCTCCGTCAAGGTACTCTGTGTCCCCGTGCATACGTGCGCACACCGCAGCATTGCTGGGTGTGTTAGTGCGCCGGGGACAACAGCGCTGCTGCGCTTGTGCCATTTCCTCACTTCAGCTTAGCTGAGTGGGTAGACTCAGGGAGAACGGTCGCGCCGGCCGCTGGGACTGCGACGCGGCTGGGACTTGTGGTGCGCCGGGGACTTCCGCGCTGGCCGTGCATATATCACGGCCGCGCTTATTACTACAGTCCCCGGCTTTTTGCGGCCTAGTTCGTTCGTTCCCGCCTCCGCACCTGCCAGTCAGGAGGAGGGCGGGACGCTGTACAGAGCATCAGCGCTGAGGGCTGGAGTCGTTTTTACATACTCCAGCCCTCACACCAGGCACAGTAGGACGCAGTTTCCCGCTCTTTGTTTGTGGCACGCCCACGGTCCGCCCCTCTTCACAGAACGCCGGCAGCCATTCCTGCCTGCACGCTGAGCTGCAGAGGGGAGACGGGGAGACCCAGACACGGGATTCTACGGCCTCATACCCGCTGTTCAGCGGGCGGTAAGCAGCCTCAAGGGCTCACCCCCACTTGTGCCATTTGTATACTGAGTATTTTGTGTTTGCAAATACTTTGTACTGTACGGTCGCTGGTGATTCTCGGCTATACCCCCTCCTAGATTACAAGGAGGCAATAGCATGTCGTCCGCAAAACGCAAGGGTGCCAAGGCACAGACATTATATACTGCCTGTACCGCATGTGGGGCTGCTCTACCGGCAGGTTCCACTGACCCCCATTGTGTGCAGTGCTCGGCTCCTGTGCAACTTGCACAGCCGGGGCCTCTGCTGGACGTGACCCAGGGTGTACCACCTGGGAATGCTGTCCAGGTGACCGGAACGGAGTTTGCAGCTTTTGCTGACAGATTGTCTATGACCATGTCAAAGATTCTTGAAGCATTGCAGTCTAGACCAGTAACTCAGACCATGGACACTGTGGCATCATTGCTCCCTGGTCCCCCTCAGCTGGAACACTTCCAAGCTCCGGGGGTGTCACATGCACCCCAGGGTGACGATTCTGACTCGGACAACAGTCCCAGACAACCTAAGCAGGCTCGTTATGAGGGGCCCTCAACTTCGTCTCACTGGTCAGGATCCCAGCGGGACGAATCTATGGGTGATGAGGCGGATGTAACTGATCAAGATTCTGATCCTGGGTCCGCTCTCAATCTGGATACACCGGATGGTGACGCCATAGTGAATGATCTTATAGCGTCCATCAATAGAATGTTAGATATTTCTCCGCCAGCTCCTACTGAGGAGGAGGCAGCTTCACAGCAGGAGAAATTCCATTTCAGATATCCCAAGCGTAAATTAAGCACTTTTCTGGACCACTCTGACTTTAGAGATGCAATCCAGAAACACCACGCTTATCCTGAGAAGCGGTTTTCTAAACGGCTTAAAGATACACGCTATCCTTTTCCCCCTGACGTGGTCAAGGGTTGGACCCAGTGTCCCAAGGTGGACCCTCCAATCTCCAGGCTTGCAGCTAGATCCTTAGTTGCAGTAGAAGATGGAGCGGCACTTAAAGATGCCACTGACAGGCAGATGGAGCTCTGGCTGAAATCCATCTATGAAGCTATTGGAGCGTCGTTGGCGCCAGCTTTTGCAGCCGTATGGGCACTCCAAGCTATTTCAGCTGGGCTTATACAAGTCGACTCGGTCACACGTACATCTGCCCCGCAGGTGGCACCATTGACCTCTCAAATGTCTGCATTCGCGTCTTACGCGATTAATGCTGTCCTGGACTCTACGAGCCGTACGGCGGTGGCGTCAGCCAACTCCGTGGTTTTGCGCAGAGCCCTGTGGTTGAGAGAATGGAAAGCAGATTCTGCTTCCAAGAAGTGCTTAACCAGTTTGCCTTTTTCTCGTGACCGATTGTTTGGTGAGCGTTTGGATGAAATCATTAAACACTCCAAGGGTAAGGACTCATCCTTACCTCAACACAGACAAAACAAGCCCCAACAAAGGAGGGGTCAGTCTGGTTTTCGGTCCTTTCGAGGCTCAGGCAGGTCCCAATTCTCCTCGTCCAAAAGGACTCAAAAGGATCAGAGAGGCTCAGATTCTTGGCGGACTCAGTCACGCCCAAAAAAGACAGCAGGAAGAACCGTTACCAAGACGGCTTCCTCATGACTTTCAGCCTCCTCTCTCCGCATCCTCGGTCGGTGGCAGGCTCTCCCGCTTTGGCGGCATTTGGCGGTCACAGTTCAAAGACCGTTGGGTGACGGACATTCTGTCTCACGGGTACAGGATAGAGTTCAGCTCTCGTCCTCCAACTCGTTTCTTCAGAACTTCCCCACCGCCCGACCGAGCCGATGTTCTGCTGCAGGCGGTGGCCGCTCTAAAGGCGGAAGGAGTGGTGACTTCCGTTCCTCTTCAGGAACAAGGTCACGGTTTTTACTCCACTCTGTTTGTGGTGCCAAAGAAGGACGGGTCCTTTCGGCCCGTCCTGGATCTAAAGTTGCTCAACAAACACGTAAAAACCAGGAGGTTCCGGATGGAATCTCTACGCTCCATCATAGCCTCAATGTCTCAAGGAGATTTCTTAGCATCAATAGACATCAAAGATGCTTATCTTCATGTGCCGATTGCGCCAGAGCATCAGCGTTTTCTACGCTTCGTTATAGAAAGCGAACACCTGCAGTTCGTAGCGTTACCTTTCGGGCTGGCATCAGCCCCTCGGGTCTTCACCAAGGTCATGGCAGCAGTAGTAGCTGTCCTGCACTCGCAGGGTCACTCCGTGATCCCGTATTTGGACGATCTACTTATAAAGGCACCCTCTCAAGAGGCATGCCAACACAGTCTGAACGTGGCACTGAAGACTCTCCAGAGTTTCGGGTGGATTATCAACTTTTCAAAGTCAAATCTAATCCCGACCCAATCACTAACATATCTTGGCATGGAGTTTCATACTCTCTCAGCGATAGTGAAGCTTCCACTGGGCAAGCAGTGCTCTCTGCAGACAGGGGTGCAATCTCTCCTGCAGAACCAGTCCCACTCCTTGAGGCGCCTCATGCATTTCCTAGGGAAGATGGTGGCAGCAATGGAAGCAGTCCCTTTCGCGCAGTTTCATCTGCGCCCTCTACAATGGGACATTCTCCGCCAATGGGACGGGAAGTCGACGTCCCTCGACAGGGATGTCTCCCTCTCTCAGGCAACCGAGGACTCTCTCCGATGGTGGCTTCTTCCCACCTCATTGTCAAAAGGAAAGTCGTTCCTACCCCCATCCTGGGCGGTGGTCACGACAGATGCGAGCCTATCAGGGTGGGGAGCAGTGTTTCTTCACCACAGGGCTCAGGGTACGTGGACTCAGAGAGAGTCCACCCTTGAGACCAATGTTCTGGAAATCAGAGCAGTCTATCTTGCTCCGCGAGCCTTCCAACAGTGGCTCGACAAGCCTTTCAAGAAGTCCGGCGGATTCTGACGTGGGTGGAAAACACAGCATCCACCATATCCGCAGTTCACATCCCAGGCGTGGAAAACTGGGAAGCAGACTTTCTCAGTCGCCAGGGCATGGACGCAGGGGAATGGTCCCTTCACCCGGACGTGTTTCAGGAGATCTGTCGCCGCTGGGAGATGCCGGACGTCGTCCTGATGGCGTCACGGCACAACACCAAGGTCCCGGTTTTCATGGCACGGTCTCACGATCACCGAGCTCTGGCGGCAGACGCCTTAGTTCAGGATTGGTCGCAGTTCCGACTACCTTATGTGTTCCCACCTCTGGCATTGTTGCCCAGAGTGCTCCGCAAAATCAGGTCCGACTGCCGTTGCGCCATTCTCGTCGCTCCAGACTGGCCAAGGAGGTCGTCGTACCCGGATCTGTGGCATCTCACGGTAGGACAACCGTGGGCGCTACCAGGCCGTCCAGACTTGCTGTCTCAAGGGCCGTTTTTCCATCTGAATTCTGCGGCCCTGAACCTGACTGTGTGGCCATTGAGTCCTGGATCCTAGGGACCTCAGGTTTATCTCATGATGTTGTTGCCACCATGAGACAGGCTAGGAAACCATCCTCCGCCAAGATCTACTACAGAACGTGGAAGATATTCTTATCTTGGTGCTCTGCTCAGGGAGTTTCTCCCTGGCCATTTGCATTGCCTATTTTTCTTTCCTCCCTGCAGTCTGGGTTGGAAAAAGGTTTGTCGCTTAGCTCCCTTAAAGGACAAGTCTCTGCGCTATCCGTATTCTTTCAGAAGCGCCTGGCGCGACTTCCTAAGGTACGCACGTTCCTGCAGGGGGTTTGTCATATCGTTCCCCCTTACAAGCGGCCATTGGAACCCTGGGATCTGAACAAGGTTCTAATTGCTCTCCAGAAGCCACCTTTCGAGCCTATGAAGGAGATTTCCTTTCTCGGCTTTCACAGAATGTGGCTTTTCTGGTGGCGGTCACGTCTCTTCGGAGAGTGTCAGAGCTGGCGGCGTTATCTTGCAAATCTCCCTTCCTGGTGTTTCACCAAGACAAGGTAGTACTGCGTCCAATTCCAGAGTTTCTTCCCAAGGTGGTATCTTCCTTTCATCTCAATCAGGATATCACTTTACCATCTTTGGGTCCTCATCCAGTTCATCAATGTGAAAAGGATTTGCATTCGTTGGATCTGGTGAGAGCACTCAGAATCTACATTTCCCGCACGGCGCCCCTGCGCCGCTCGGATGCACTCTTTGTCCTTGTCGCTGGTCAGCGTAAAGGGTCGCAAGCTTCCGAATCCACCCTGGCTCGGTGGATCAAGGAACCAATTCTTGAAGCCTACCGTTCTTCTGGGCTTCCGGTTCCTTCAGGGCTGAAGGCCCATTCTACCAGAGCCGTGGGTGCGTCCTGGGCATCACGGCACCAGGCTACGGCTCAGCAGGTGTGCCAGGCGGCTACCTGGTCGAGTCTCCACACCTTTACCAAGCATTATCAGGTGCATACCTATGCTTCGGCGGACGCCAGCCTAGGTAGACAAGTCCTGCAGGCGGCGGTGGCCCACCTGTAAGAAAGGGCTGCCTGACAGCCCGATCGCGAGGTATTCTTTTACCCACCCAGGGACTGCTTTTGGACGTCCCAATTGTCTGGGTCTCCCAATTAGGAGCGAAAAAGAAGAAGGGAATTTTGTTTACTTACCGTAAATTCCTTTTCTTCTAGCTCCAATTGGGAGACCCAGCACCCGCCCTGTTTTTTCTGAGGGTATTTGTTTTTCGGGTGCACATGTTGTTCATGTTGATAAGTTACGTTCTCCGATATTGTTTATCGGATTGAATTTGTTTTTGAAACAGTTATTGGCTTTCCTCCTTCTTGCTTTTGCACTAAAACTGAGGGACCCGTGCTCCCACGGGGGGGTGTATAGCCAGAAGGGGAGGGGCCTTACACTTTTAAGTGTAGTACTTTGTGCGGCCTCCGGAGGCAGTAGCTATACACCCAATTGGCTGGGTCTCCCAATTCGAGCTAGAAGAAAAGGAATTTACGGTAAGTAAACAAAATTCCCTTCTTTTTTGCATTTGTCATTAAAAAATACAACTTTTCCTGCAAACATAAAAGTTAATAAAGTAGGCCATACTCTCTTTGAGAGGGAGCTTACTGCATACGTATATACATACAGTTAGGTCCAGAAATATTTGGACAGTGACACAAGTTTTGTTATTTTAGCTGTTTACAAAAACATGTTCAGAAATACAATTATATATATAATATGGGCTGAAAGTGCACACTCCCAGCTGCAATATGAGAGTTTTCACATCCAAATCGGAGAAAGGGTTTAGGAATCATAGCTCTGTAATGCATAGCCTCCACTTTTTCAAGGGACCAAAAGTAATTGGACAAGGGACTCTAAGGGCTACAATTAACTCTGAAGGCGTCTCCCTCGTTAACCTGTAATCAATGAAGTAGTTAAAAGGTCTGGGGTTGATTACAGGTGTGTGGTTTTGCATTTGGAAGCTGTTGCTGTGACCAGACAACATGCGGTCTAAGGAACTCTCAATTGAGGTGAAGCAGAACATCCTGAGGCTGAAAAAAAAGAAAAAATCCATCAGAGAGATAGCAGACATGCTTGGAGTAGCAAAATCAACAGTCGGGTACATTCTGAGAAAAAAGGAATTGACTGGTGAGCTTGGGAACTCAAAAAGGCCTGGGCGTCCACGGATGACAACAGTGGTGGATGATCGCCGCATACTTTCTTTGGTGAAGAAGAACCCGTTCACAACATCAACTGAAGTCCAGAACACTCTCAGTGAAGTAGGTGCATCTGTCTCTAAGTCAACAGTAAAGAGAAGACTCCATGAAAGTAAATACAAAGGGTTCACATCTAGAAGCAAACCATTCATCAATTCCAAAAATAGACAGGCCAGAGTTAAATTTGCTGAAAAACACCTCATGAAGCCAGCTCAGTTCTGGAAAAGTATTCTATGGACAGATGAGACAAAGATCAACCTGTACCAGAATGATGGGAAGAAAAAAGTTTGGAGAAGAAAGGGAACGGCACATGATCCAAGGCACACCACATCCTCTGTAAAACATGGTGGAGACAACGTGATGGCATGGGCATGCATGGCTTTCAATGGCACTGGGTCACTTGTGTTTATTGATGACATAACAGCAGACAAGAGTAGCCGGATGAATTCTGAAGTGTACCGGGATATACTTTCAGCCCAGATTCAGCCAAATGCCGCAAAGTTGATCGGACGGCGCTTCATAGTACAGATGGACAATGACCCCAAGCATACAGCCAAAGCTACCCAGGAGTTCATGAGTGCAAAAAAGTGGAACATTCTGCAATGGCCAAGTCAATCACCAGATCTTAACCCAATTGAGCATGCATTTCACTTGCTCAAATCCAGACTTAAGACGGAAAGACCCACAAACAAGCAAGACCTGAAGGCTGCGGCTGTAAAGGCCTGGCAAAGCATTAAGAAGGAGGAAACCCAGCGTTTGGTGATGTCCATGGGTTCCAGACTTAAGGCAGTGATTGCCTCCAAAGGATTCGCAACAAAATATTGAAAATAAAAATATTTTGTTTGGGTTTGGTTTATTTGTCCAATTACTTTTGACCTCCTAAAATGTGGAGTGTTTGTAAAGAAATGTGTACAATTCCTACAATTTCTATCAGATATTTTTGTTCAAACCTTCAAATTAAACGTTACAATCTGCACTTGAATTCTGTTGTAGAGATTTCATTTCAAATCCAATGTGGTGGCATGCAGAGCCCAACTCGCGAAAATTGTGTCACTGTCCAAATATTTCTGGACCTAACTGTATTGCATGATTCACATTGAAGTACAGTAATACCTTGACTTACAAGTTGAATTTGCTATGTGACTGAGCTCTTAACTCAATTTGTTCTTATGTCAAATTAAATTTCCCCATTAAAATTAATTAAAATGGTATGAATCCATTCCAACCCCTACTTATGGCCCCCATCCTGGTATATGGCCCCCATGCTGGTACTGTATATATGGCCCCCATCCTGGTATATATGATTCTCCATCCTGATACATGGCTCCCCATTTTGTTACATGGCTGCCTATCCTGGTACATAGCCCCCATCATGGTACATATGATCCCCCATCCTGGTACATGACCACCATCCTGGTACATATGATCCCCCATCCTGGTACATGGCCCTCTATACTGGTTTATGTCCCCCATCATGCTGCACACTTAAGAAAAAATATTACGCTCCCTGTCCGTCTGGTCTCCCGCAGCACGGCATCCTCATCTTGTGCAGTCAGCTAATCAGCGCGTGAGCTCTGCACTCTCACGCTGATTAGCTGACCGCTCTCACTCGCTGATCAGTTGACCATGCTATCAGCTGACTGCATGAGAAGAGGATGCTGCGCTGTGGGGGACCAGACAGAGGGTGAGTATAATAGTTTTTTTAAGTGTGCCACGAGATGCAGACAGCTGCCTGCATGAGATGAGGATGCCGTGGTGCTGGGGATCGGAGGGAGGCGAGTATAAGCTGCTCATACTTCACATTTCTGTTCGCATCATGAAGCAAAAAAGATACAAAGCGACAGCTCATATCTTGAAAAATTCTTAAGTTGGTGCACTCTTAACTCAAGGTATTACTGCAATTGGGTAAATTATGCAGTATATACATACACTGCAAGTAGGAATTTACAAGTGAATTGCCTTCTTTGCTTGAAGATCTCTTGTAATTTGGAGACTTTCGAACAGGCTAAGAAAATGGGTAAGTGGGTATAAGGTGTAAATGTTTTACCGATCGCAAACAAGTCAACAGTGAAAACTGTTAGTATTTGTATGCACATAAACTGCATTATTTAAAGAGTTACCCTCTTCATCTGAATTGTCTCTCCTGGACTGGAGACAAACTCTAGCGCAGCGCCACCTATTGGAAGTAGCGATCCTAAAAGTTAAATGTGGATTTTTAACAATCCTTTACATATAGAATCAAAAATTTCTGGGTAACGGATGGCATGCAATATAGTAATTTTAGGCCACTCCAAGACAATATACATAACAAGAGAAAGAGGAGTGTTAAGAGGCCAACCATATTATCAATAAATGTCAAAACCATTGCCTTATGATATCAAAGTGAAATATATTTATTACACATAAATTCAGACAATTGGTAAAATTACATGTGATAGAAAGAAGACATGAAAGCAGGAAAATGGTCCCAGAAAAACATTCCCAAAGGGAAGGACACTGCCCAGACAAAAATGTAAATGAAATGGGTAAGCAGCACCCTAACATTAAAGTAAGAGGAACAGTTTCCTCATGGGATATACATAATTACAACAGAGCTGCTTACCCATTATAGTAAAGTGCAAAGTGCTAGGTCAATATCGGGGCAGTAGTCCAGTCAAGGTGGGAGAAGCCCCAACGCGTTTCGCTGCGTTGCTTCCTCGGGGGGCGATGTGTACATACATTTACATTTTTGTCTGGGCAGTGTCCTTCCCTTTGGGAATGTTTTTCTGGGACCATTTTCCTGCTTTCATGTCTTCTTTCTATCACATGTAATTTTACCAATTGTCTGAATTTATGTGTAATAAATATATTTCACTTTGATATCATAAGGCAATGGTTTTGACATTTATTGATAATATGGTTGGCCTCTTAACACTCCTCTTTCTCTTGTTATGTATAAATCCTTTACATATAACTTAAGATACATATGCCAGATCAGAATCCCAATTTGCAGACACGGTGTTTCGGGGTGCTTGCCCCTCGTCAGTGCAAAGTATGGGGTGTCTGATGTGGCTCATAAGAAGTTTTTGTGGGGACCACGGGGGAACACTATTCTCCTTATGGAGACTTTGCAAGCCAGTCTGGCTGCTTTCAAGTAAGGGGACTTCATCTGAACGCTGACAACAGGACTCTGCAGACCTCTGCTCTCTTCATCAATGGAGATACCAATAGTCTGACTCTCAGCGATCAGCAAGTTATCTCCTATTCCAAATGGATAGGGTATAACTTGTCACACCGAATATAATAAATACTGAAATGACAAGAAAAATTCAGTTTCTGGTTCTATAGTCACTGCTTGTATATTTCATGATCCCACTTAGCCACTAAAGCAGCTCTTGAAAGAATCAATGTGAAAAAATGTAATTATTAGTTATAGGATTACAATGGTTATTGTTTTTCTTCTAGGTGGATATTCACATTATGACACAACCACCATCCGGGGAATGGGTTTACTTTGATACTGAAATAACTAACAGCAGTGGAAGGATTTCTTATGTGATACCGGAACATAAAAAACTTGGAGTTGGGGTATATCCTCTCAAAATGGTTGTCAGGTATTGTGAAATTAAGTGGATATACAATATATAATAATATACATATGACACAATATACAGTACATTTCCATATGTTATGTTTAGCTTTTGCAGAAAACATTGTTAATTGTGTAGTGTTTATACTGAATACTTTCTAATTATAGCTAAATAAATTACATTGAGGTTCGGACATAAACTAGAAAGATTGCCAAATCGAATAAAGAAAGTACTAATTTTAAGGGTTGTTTGGTGAATTTTTTTGTTTACAAAATACTCAGAAATTTTAAAAAATGAATTATAAAAAAGGATTAATTGAAGTTTAAGGCAATTTCGCTTCATTATACAAGTTCTGCCCAACATGATTTTACAGTAGTTTTTTCTCTAGTTTTTCATATCTTTAACAGAGTTGAACTGTACAGTAAACTTTCTAGATGCTCACTAATGTAATGATATGTGATCACATGTCCATTTTTCTCATTATGCTATAGAAGCACATCAGTAATCCTCACCAGCATGAGCTTATATAGCTTTAAAATAATGTAAGGGCTTAACTAACCTATGAATTGTTTTTTTTTTTCCTTACAGGGGAGACCATACATTTGCTGACAGTTACCTCCATGTTTTACCAAAAGGAACAGAATTTGTAGTGTTCAGCATTGATGGATCATTTGCTGCCAGTGTTTCCATTATGGGCAGTGATCCCAAAGTCCGAGCGGGAGCAGTAGATGTAGTGAGGTTGGCTTCTTTTGTAACACTGCAGTTAGTTTGCTATCCATCATGGATAACTAGAGCATGTTTAACACCTTCTTTATGTTAATCTAGGCACTGGCAGGATCTTGGCTACCTCATAATTTATGTGACAGGCAGACCTGACATGCAGAAGCAAAGAGTGGTAGCATGGCTTGCACAGCACAACTTCCCGCATGGTATAGTGTCTTTTTGCGATGGATTAGTCCATGATCCTCTGCGACACAAGGCAAACTTTCTGAAAAGCCTGATTCAAGATGTAAGATTAATTCAATTAATCATGTACACTAGATATGCCAATAAAAATGTTGATTTATAAATTCATTGCTAAGCAAAAACATCATTTGATCAAATTAGCCAACCAAAATTGTGACTTAAAGGGATTTTGTCTTTACTCCAGAATCCAAATCCAAAAAGGTACCACTTTATAAACTCTGTATTTTGGTCAGAAAGGGGGCACAATAATAACAGGGACCTTTCTAGAATGCAGCCCAGGAGCTGCAGAGGGGGAATCTTTTAGGTTTTAGGGGAAATTTCTGCTGACAGGTTCCCTTTAAGCCTTTCATCATCTAGTGGAAATCAAAATTAGAGAACAACACACAATTTCCTAAATGTTAAGGTCATTGTGTAGTCCTATGTGATTATATCCTAAGCCTAGTTTCACACATCTGGCATTTCGCCGGATTGACGGATCCTGTACACTCCAGTTCAGTGTAATACAGTACTATGGCATCGTGACAACCTCTAGTCACATGCTGTTATGTGACTGCAGGATGTGTCCGGAGGTTGCTGTAATGCCATTGTACAGTATTAACACTGTACTGGTGTGTACCGGATCCGGCAATCCGGCAAAATGCCGGATGTGTGAAACGGGCCTAACTAGCAGTATTTTAAGCTTATTTCATAAATTGAATTTATTGTAAAGTACATAATAAAAATGTAAATGAGAAATTTAAAAGAACACTGATCAAAATTAGAGAACACTTTCAGATACCTGCAAGTTATTGGTGTTAATCTGACACCTGGTGCGAATTTTCTTAATTATCTGACAAACCCTATGTAACTGGCAGCCTAACTTTCCAGTTTCCACTGACTTGGTATGCCGTTCCAAGTGACTGAAACCCTCCAGCAGCAGGTTGTCCAGATGAAGGCCAAAGGGGTAACCCTATCAGCCAGACCAAGAGAAGTTGGTCGTTCCATGTCAGTGATTTCGAGAATATTGTATCTTTACAACATCATAAACTCTTTCAAGTCCCACAAGAAGGCTGGTCGCCCTCGAGAGACAAAGACAGGATAGGATAATAGGGTAATCATTTCAACACTGCAGCTGCAATTGCTCACTAGTTTAGCACTGAACAGGGTAAGGATCTGTCTCGTCATACAGTGTCAAGACATTTAAGAGCATTTGGCCTGAAAGCTCACTCTGCAGTGACCAAATCTCTCATTAGCAGAAAGAAGCAAAAAGGCTAGACTCTCCTTTGGTGAGGAGCATGTTGTGTGGACAGAGGAGAAGCGGTCCACAGTTCATTTTAGTGATGAAAGCACGTTTAATTTATTTGGGTCAAATGGGTAAACATTATGTTCTTTGACAAACTGGGGAAAGACTGAACCCAAAGTGTGTTAAGGAGTCAGTGAAAGGTGGTGGAGGAAGTGTCATGGTTTGGGGAAAATTTTCTGCAGCAGGAGTTGAACCTCTCATACAGATACATAGCAGAGTGAATACAAGTGTGTATCAGAACCTTCTTCAACAACACATGGTTCTTTACTTGCGTTCATGACTCAATCAGCCAGCAATTTTCATGCAGAACAATGCCCCCTGTCACACAACAAAACGGGAAAGCAGTTCATTGAAACAGAAAACATTGGAACAATGATATGGCCAGCCCAGAGTCCTGATTTAGAAATAGAAAACCTCTGGAAAATCCTTGGTGACAAAGTTATGGCCAAGAAACCCACAACAAATAACTGTGGATTAGATTGGAAGAAGAGAGGACCAAAATCAAACCAGAGCAGTGTGTGAGAGACTAGTGATGTCCTGTGGCCGCAGATGTGCTGAAGTCATTCAAAGCAAAGACCTGTACACTTCCTACTGATTGGTGACCGTTTGTAGTTATAATCTTTCTCTGTGCTACAGTCATTGTTGTTCTCTAATTATGATCATCACGTTTTGGGCAAAATAAAGGTTTTATCGTGATAAACTTTGGATCTTTTGTAAAACACCATTCTAGTGGCATGGTGTACACCTTACAAAAGAAACGTTCAAATGTTGATCAATGTAGATTTACATTAGTTCTGAAAAAATCAAGTGATCATACATTGTTCTCTAATTTTGATCTACAGTGTAGGATGTCATTATTTACCTCTGTGAATGAATAATTTTAGATGTTCTCAACCTTTGTTTTGTATTACATTAAAATGAATTGTAATTTTAGGTTTGGATTGATTTTATTCATTCAGCATAAAAGGGAACAAGTCATATTTAAGGCAATTTTTCAGCAAGACTTCACTCCCAAACTAAGTATAGGTGCATTTAGCTCTTTACAAGACAAGTCCAGCAATACTTTTACATTGCGAATCTGTTCTTCTGTTACTGGAATGTCATTGTTTCAATTGATATGCAAATATGGCTGAAGACCTATTTGTAGATCTGAAGCCTCTGTCACTCCAGCTCTAGTCTCTGCCCAGCGCCACCTTCTCCTGCCTGATTAACAGTCTTTGTGCTGTGTTACCTCAACCTAAAGGTCCAGTCACACTAAGCAACTTACCAGCGATCCCAACAACGATAGGGATCGCTGGTAAGTTGCTAGGAGGTTGCTGGTGAGATGTCACACTGCGACGCTCCAGCGATCCCACCAGCAAACTGACCTGGCAGGGATCGCTGGAGCGTCGCTACACAAGTTGCTGGTGAGCTCACCAGCAACCAGTGACCAGCCCCCAGCGCCGCGTGGAAGATGCTGCGCTTGGTAACTAAGGTAAATATCGGGTAACCAACCCGATATTTACCTTGGTTACCACCGCACGGAGCTACACGTGCAGAGAGCAGGGAGCAGCGCAGACTGAGCGCTGGCTCCTTGCTCTCCTAGTTACAGCACACATCGGGTTAATTACCCGATGTGTGCTGCAGCTTCATGTGCAGAGAGCAGGGAGCAGCGCACAATGCTTAGCGCTGGCTCCTTGCTCTCCTAGTTACAGCACACATCGGGTTAATTAACCCGATGTGTGCTGCAGCTAAATGTGCACAGAGCAGGGAGCAGCGCACAATGCTTAGCGCTGGCTCCTTGCTCTCCTAGTTACAGCACACATCGGGTTAATTAACCCGATGTGTGCTGCAGCTACATGTGCATAGAGCAGGAGCCGGCACTGACAGTGAGAGCGGAGGAGGCTGATAACAAAGGTAAATATCGGGTAACCAAGGACAGGGCTTCTTGGTTACCCGATGTTTACATTGGTTACCAGCCTCCGCAGAAGCCGGCTCCTGCTGCCTGCACATTTAGTTGTTGCTGTCACACACAGCGATCTGTGCTTCACAGCGGGACAGCAACAACTAAAAAATGGCCCAGGACATTCAGCAACAACCAACGACCTCACAGCAGGGGCCAGGTTGTTGCTGGATGTGACACACAGCAACATCGCTAGCAACGTCACAAAAGTTGTTCGTTAGCAGCGATGTTGCTAGCGATGTTGCTTAGTGTGACGGGGCCTTAAGAAGCCATCAGAACTACAGACTAATTTGATATCAATTAACACGCTATCTCAGTAATAGAGTAATGGACTAGCCATGTAAAGGTGTTGCTGCACTTGTCTTTGAAAGAGCTACATACACATATAAAGAGTTGGGGGTGAAATCCTGCTGACAGATTCCCCGTGAGCATGATGCTCTTTCTTAACCAGTAGAAGCTGAACAGATCAATGGGGTTTCCCATGAAATTTTAACTAAGGGTACTTTCACACATCCGGATTTTTGCTCTGCGGCACAATACGGCGTTCTGCAGAAAAACCGCAACCGGCTTTTGTAACGCCGATTGCGGGTTTTTTTTTGCATTGACTTACATTAGTGCCGCATTGTGCCGCAGGGGCTTGCGTTCGGTCCGGTTTTTGCCGCATGCGGCAGATGTAGCCGATGCGGCGGCCGGATCGAACGTTCCCTGCAACGTTTTTTGCTCCGGCAAAAAACACCGCATCGCGCCGCATCCGGCCGCTGCGGCGCATTTTTCAATGCATCCCTATGGAGGCCGGATGCGGCGCGATGCGGAAAAAACCGCATCCGGTCGCCGCATGCGGTATTTTCCACTGCGCATGCTCAGTAGCATGCCGCAACCGGAAAAAACCGGACCGGCCGCATGTAAAAACTTATACAAAGGATGCGGTGTTTTCACCGCATCCGTTGCATAGTTTTCACAGCCGGATTGAGCCGCAGGGCTCAAACCGGATGTGTGAAAGTAGCCTAAGGCTCATATGGCACACTGAAGGTTTTTTTCTAAAAAAAATTAAAATAATAGAAATAATAAAATAAACACCATTTACTCCCTTCTTTGAGGAGCACAGCCATGTTCCTTGATAAACTGCTGGCATCAACATCCGAAGAGGGCCTCATGTGATGGCTGCAGCCAGTCGGCGGGTGCTGAGTGGCTGCAGACTTCTCATTCCATACAAATAAAGATCCCTTTTGGGGGTTAGAAGCATCAAAATGTTCATCTGATAAATCGAGTACTGCAGACTGTATTGGCACCAGATAAGCAGGGAAATGGTTAACATTCTTCCTATGTATAATTGTCTGTACAGATTCCATGTATGTGATTATAGTGTATATTACTGGAAATATGTAAGGATTTTCTACAACATGTCACTTAGCAGCCCCTTGATCTACATTTAATTTGCATTTATTTCATAGAGCGGGATGAATGCAAATACAGTCATTTCTGTGTTCTGTAATGTAGGAATGGGCATATATTTTCCTTCTCTGTTATTTAGCATAATGTTTTACAGTATATCAACGCTTTTACAGAACTTGTGACGTGAGAAGTTTAGATTGGGTGAGGTCCAAATGCTGTCACCTCTAGAAGTCACAAAAATCAAAGGGCAGAAGTGCTGCTTTCCTTTTAGGACTGAAGATGAGCACAATATAGAAGGTCTTTGACCCATCCTTAGCCTCTTTGGAGACTGCTCAGCTACCCAGTTCTGGCCCTTCATTTTAGCGTCTGGTGAGGATCCCACCACTTGGAGATCAACCATTAACACTTCTCATATGTTTTTATGCCCTTTTAAAAGTTTTGTTCAGTTACACTTTTATATAGTATATAGTACAATATTTACTGTTAATAAAGTAATTTTTTTCTGGAAACTCTGTAGTATATTGTCACCAAAAATAAATAGTATATATAGTTTACATAAGTGCATGTATTTGATTTATTTTTACAGGTACACATGAAAATCCATGCAGCTTATGGCTCCACAAAAGACATTTCAGTATACAGCTCTATAGGTTTGTCACCGATGCAGATTTTTATTGTAGGCCGACCCACCAAGAAGTTACAACACCAGTGTCAGGTAAGACACTTAACATTACTGTACTAAAATAATGCTGTTTGCTGTACTTTCCATTTTCCTGGGAAAAGCAATAGATAAAGCTAGTGAAAGTGAATCTGTTAAACGATTTCACCATATAAACTGCACACATTATTAAACAGATCTCTTAGACCAGATGAAACTGATTTCTAAATCAATGTCAGAATGGCTGCATAATGCTCACAGTAAGAACATTTTAGGAGTCCAGCTATAAAATGAAATATCTCATGAGTCCTAGTGTACCCAGCCAGACTGACAGCCACAGCTTGTACTGAGCAGTGTGAGATCTCAGCAGCTGCAGGAACATGGAATATCTGTGAATCAGACAGGGCAGGCAGAAATCAGAACATCCAAATCTGATAGGAAGCCCAAAAGAATAAAAAAGTAACAATATGAATAAAGCAAGGAAACCACAATATCAAAATAGGATAGAAGCAGGACTAAGATGTAATGCTAAAAAATATCAAAATTTAGCATTCTATTGACATAATTTGTAATTCTAGATTTAGATCTATTTTATTGGTTTACCATACAGGGAACCTGCCACATTAAAGGGAACCTGTCAGCAGAATTTTCGCATTTAAACTAAAAGATTCCCCTTCTGCAGCTCCTGGGCTGCATTCTAAAAAGGTTCCTGTTGCTTCTGTGCCCCCTTTGAGACCAAAAGAAACACTTTATAAATTCTTACCTTTTTGTATGCAAATGTGTTTTTATGGTCACGGGGGCGGGCTGTATTTCGTCCGTTATTCGCACCCCTGCCGCTGTACGCCGTCCACCATTGCTCATTTACATACATGGGGACGCCGCCCTCAGGTAATCGTGTGTTCCTGAGGTCTGCTGCATGCCGAGTGGCACTCTCGTGGGACTGAGCACTGTGCAAAGTGTGAGCGCTGGTGAGGTGATTGCACAGGCGCGAGATTATGGGCGGCGCTGTGATTGTCATCAGCAGCGTCATCCAAGTACCCGCCCATAATCTCGTGCCCGCGCTTTTCCCTCTGCCTCCACCGTTATGCGCAAGCGCTGGCCATATGAACCACGTTACCTATTACCTATCGGTGGTGTGCTGCTCCTCCCATCTAGTTCCTGCTCCAGGGAAAGATGGGTAATTGGTGACGTGGTTCATATGGCCAGTGCTTGCGCATAATGGTGGAGGCAGAGGGAAAAGCGTGGGCACGAGATTAAGGGCGGGTACTTGGATGACGCTGCTGATGACAATCACAGCGTCGCCCATAATCTCGCGCCTGCGCAATCAACTCACCAGCGATCACGCTTTGCACAGTGCTTAGTCTCGCGAGAGTGCCACTGGGCAAGCGCCAGACCTCGGGAGCACACAGTTACATGAGGGCGGCGTCCTCATGTATGTACATGAGCAATGAGGGACGGCGTAAGTGTTTATTTTGGTCTCAAAGGGGGCACAGAAGCAAGAGGAACCTTTCTAGAATGCAGCCCAGGAGCTGCAGAAGGGGAATCTTTTAGTTTAATTGCGAAAATTCTGCTGACAGGTTCCCTTTAAGCATGGTGTTCTTTCCAGAGCAGTAGAAGAGATCTGTTGGTATACTGGCTATATTCACTTTCTCTAGCAGCGCTCTACTTGGTATACAATTTTCTCTCAGGTAGTCTTTACTACTGTGTGATAAGGCAGTGCTTTTATTACATGTACACAATTGTTCAATCTGTTACAGCAGTAAATATGAAGAGCCCCAGCAGAATGGAGCTGAGGTTGATCATGCGCACTGCTGCTCTATTCATTCTTAATAGTAGATTGCCAAGGGCAGCGCTCATCTGATCTCCGGCTGTCCTTTTAAAATGAATGGAGCGGCAGCACACATGGTGGAACTTCACTGTGTTCAGCTGGGGCTCATGTGTTTTCAAACTCAAGGGAAGAAAAAAAAATACCAAACAGCTTTGCAGGGGCTTATGGCCTGAATAAAAAAAGAAATGAATGTGTTAATATTTAAACTGTCCTAAGCATCATTTGTCGGAAGGCTCCCATACACATAGACTGTCCCCCAATATCAGCTGGTTCGGCTGACTAAATGCTGATCCTTGTGGTACTGCACTGTTGATTTTAGACCATTTACAGAATGCACCATTTATGATTTTTTTTCCTGCCCTTCAACCATTTTTTTTTGCCCATGTGTCCCTGCTTCTGAAGCTTCAATACAAAGCTCTTATACAGTACATTATCAAATGCCTCTGCAAAGTCAAATGTGGACATTGAATAAAAATAAGAATCATTATTTTATTTGCATACAATCTACTTGTGAGTCTGAGGTGCTAGATCTCGGAAGAAGAAAATCCGTTATAAATTATTATATTTTTACTTTGTTAAAAAAATGTTACATTTATGGCTGTTACACTACATGAACAAATTATATCTATATATACACATAGTATGTAAATAGTAGTTTAAATTACTGCACTTCTCTACTAATTGGTCTTCCCCCTAACTACAGTTTCCCCTCTCCAATCTGTACTAAATGCAGCCATGGTCATATTTCTTTTGAGTCACTACACAGATGATTCCACTCTGCACCAGTCATTGCACTGGTTGCCCATCTACAATAACATACAACATAACTTATCACGCTCGCTTACACACTCTCCACAGTTCTGCACCTCCCTACACATTTCCTCTGTTATCTCGATCACCCTATCCATACTCCGCCATCAGCTAATAAGCTAAGTCTAAAGGCCACTTTACACGCAATGACATCACTAGCGAGATGTCTTTGGGGGTCACGGAATTCGTGACGCACATCCGGCCTCGTTAGCGACGTCGTTGCGTGTGCAACGTACGAGCGACCGCTAACGATCAAAATTACTTACCTAATCGTTGACACGTCGTTCTAATCCCAAATATCGTTGCTGCTTTTGGAGGCAGGTTGTTCGTCGTTCCTGAGGCAGCACACATCGCTACGTGTGACACGCCAGGAACGACGAACAGCACCGTACCTGCTTCCTCCGGCAACTAGGTGGGTGTGTCTTTCATGATGCTGCTCTCCACCCCTCCACTTCTATTGGACGCCTGCCGTGTGACGTCGCTGTGACGCCGCACGAACCGCCCCCTTTGAAAAGAGGCTGTTCGCTGGCCACAGCGACGTCGCTAGGAAGGTAAGTCCGTGTCACAGGGCCTAGCGATACTGTGCGCCACGGGCAGTGATTTGCGTGTGACGCACAAATGACGGGGGCGTGGGGGGGTCAGCAACGACATCGCTAGTGATGTCGCTGCGTGTAAAGTGGCCTTAAGTCTAAAATTCACCATGGTGCGATCCTCCCTGTCCTGTCTCCAAACATTTCTTATGCTGCGTCAGTTTTCTGGAATGCACTACCACAAACAATATGGTTAATTTCAAGCAGCCACAATTTTAAGCTGGTCAAAACCACATTTCTTTAGACAGGCCTATCATTTCACCTCTCCAATATAATAGTTCTCCCTTCCTAAATTTTTCTCATACTCTGGTCCAATTTGTCATTTGTTCTTACAGCCTCCATTTACTCAGTAGCACTTTAGTCCATTAAGACTGGCATTCTGCAAGAAAGTCTTATTGGGACTGCTTGAGTAAGGTGCACCTAATTAAGAGGCACACGCTGTTTAATTAAGAGGCACACACTACTTGGTGGGTTAGCTACAGCTTGCATGTGCCTCCTTGTGTGATTAAGTGTAGTCATCAAATATGTTGTAGCATCCTTACCTCTATCAATTTATTTATTTATTTATTTTTTTTAAGGGAATTCTCAGCCGAAGAAAATTATTCAGAAAAGGGCTTAGACATGTTAAAAATAACATTCACCCTCTCTGGTCCTCTGCATCTACTTTATTTCTGATAGTACTGTTCTATAATTCAAATATGAAAGAATATTTGTGTATGATTGAAGTAATTATTGCCTTTTATTCTTGCAGTTTATCACCGAGGGCTATGCTTCCCACCTTGCCCAACTGGAATACAGCCACCGATCACGGCCTGCCAAGAACACAAACAGGATAGCACTGCGGAAGGGAAGCTTCTGTCTCCCTGGTCAGTCAGACTTTCTGAGAAAGAGGAATCACTTGCTTCGTACTATCTCATCACAACCCACTAGTAGCAGCAACCACAAACCGGAAAGAACACAAAGTCAGTCTGAGAGTGACCGTGATCGGGAAAAGGAACGTAGCCAAAGAAGTATGAGTATTGCAGCAGGATGTTGGGGCAGAAGTGCAGCAAACACCAAGCTGGAATCTGGCGTTTTAAGTCAGAAATGAGCTCCCATAAATGTCTGGACATTTTCTTGTACGCTTGGCTCTTGTCAGTTAAAGGTAGGGTAGGGACAGAAAGCGAAAGGCACAACTTTGTGTAAGAGACTGTGCTGACAAAATGGTGCTACTATATAACAACAATAGCAGAGTTGGTGAACAGAAGTGTTGAACTGTAGGCCTTAAAAGGGTAGATATGCCCAGGAGATAATTACCTGACAACCACAGAGGGGGCAAATCAAATTCATACGTAGCCCAATATGGTTTTTTTATTTTTTTTTAAAAGCAAGTTCAAGGACTTACAGATGTAAATACGTGCCTCCTATACCTTAGCCATCTCTGAAATTTTACTAAAAGAATGCACAGCACACATCCTGTCAAGTAGTAAAGTATATTGTTCACATTCGCCTGGAAGCTTGAGAGTCTGTTAACTTTACTCAAGAAGAGGCAGCCTCCATAGAACAAGATGGAAACCGGGGAGTCCGATTGACTTCATTTTCTGCCCTTGTTGGCTTTCTGACTTGCAAACTAAGGCACAACAAATTAACAAGCAAACGTTTCTTTCCTTTTTTAGCTGTGAAAGAAGGAAAATTAGTTTTCATGCAATCACAATATTCCAGTATCTCTTAACAGTCTGCCTTGCTCATTTCAATGTTGTGGACCTATGTAAAGAACACCTTTATAATCAGATGTGCGCAGGTAAACTTTGCTGTAACTTTGGTGATCAGAGGATAAGTCCAAACCAGTAACCGAAGTCCTTTTGTATCTAAAGTTCTTACAATTCTGTAATTGTCCAGTTTGCTGCTTTTGCGTGTAGTTGCTCAACTGTACAACCTCATTGTTTTCTTTGCACTGATAATTTTTAGATTGGAGACCTGTTACCATCTCATGTAGCTACACATCCTTGTCTGTAGTGCATGGTCATTTAAATATTGCTAAACCAGGGGATTGATATTCTTATTATTTTGTGCTGTGGTTTCACACTGGTATACAGAATTAAAGCAAATGGGCCCCAAGAAAAAAAAATAAAAGAAGGTAGAAATAAAAAAGGCCATATCTCAATTTCCAAAGCTCTGCTATTAACCAAGGAGACTATATATACAGCTGTATGGTCAATCTATAGGGCCTCTATATACGCTCCTCTGTAAGGCTAAATGAAGAAAGCGTCAAACAGCAAATGTGTTTTCACAACATTTAATAATTTAGACTGATTGGCCACTTTTCCACATGTAATTTTAAAAAAGTGCTCCAAACACTTTATAGCACTCTGAATTTTCCTGAATGTCAATTACAGAGGTGAAAAGAAGCCAAAGAAGGAAAATTATTTTTCTGTACTTAAAGGGATTGTGCACCCCTGGTGAAATCTTCAATAGGCACTCGCCAAATCCTAATATTATGAAATGCACAGATGTTGCTTATTTAGATGTCGGTGCACATCGTAATATATAATATATATATTGTAATGCATGGACTTGCTGTGGCTCTCCTGGCCGTAGCTTGACAGCGTCATAGATATATGCTTGTATATATATATAGATCTATGACGCTGTCAAGCTACGGCCAGGAGAGCCACAGCAAGTCCATGCATTACAATATATATATTATATATATATATATATATATATAATCTGTCATGTTCTGGGCGGGAGACCCGTGGCCAGTCCATGCATTGCTGTCTAAAATCGAACTGATGTGTACAGGCTTCTTATTGAGCCCAAAGTATATGGCTTCACTTGCCAGTTCAAGCGATCGTCGCAATTTGTATAGTTGCGGTCATGTGCCTAATAGAATTCCAGCTGTATTTCTTAATAGAACTTTCAGTTGAAATACTATGTCCCAAGAATGACAAAAGTATTTTAGGAGTGACACCTTTATAGGCTAACCAGAACAATTATATTACCAAGCTTTCAGAGCATCAAGGCTCCTTCTTCAGGCTGAATTACATTTTTTGTAATTAAGCCTTAAGAAGGAGCCTTTGTGCTCTGAAAGCTTGCATATAAATTTTTCTGGCTAGCCTATAAAGGTATCACTCCTAAAAATTTACTTTTATCATTCTTGGGACATAGCCAGAAAAATCTATTGAAATACTAACACAGTACCACAATATTACCTTGTATTGCACATTAAAAAGAACTTTGCAAGACATGGCTGAGTCTCTAGTAGGAATGCAACTCCCATACTTGCAGTCACGTGACGACGTCTGATACCGGGAAATGGAGCTGAATCATGACTGTGTCTACATTACATATTGTAGGGAATTTGGCGAGCTACAGTGCTTGCCAAAGATTTCACCTGGGCTGGACGACCCCTTTAAAGTTCAAGAATACGTGTGCACTTTTTGCTGTTTACGGTTGTGAATTGTTGATAATCTCGTTTAACAACAAATATAACTTAATGCCAGTTTAAGATCGTTTCAACCTATAGAGCATGACTTGTATCATTTGCCTGGATAAACAGCAACATCATAATATATAACGTAAACCTCTCTACAAAAGCATATTTCATGTTTACATATTTAATATTGGAATGATTAGATAGGAGACAAATTCATACTACATTGCACATTATATAGGAGACATTCACCTATTGATATTCTTTTTCCAAAAAAAAGTATTTTTACAAATAATATTTACCTTTATATTTCTATAATTGTTACAATTGGTATTTGAGGCTACCTTTTACTTGACAACTAAAATGGAAAAATTAGCTGTCATAGCAGTTGAGTGGGAACCTGTCACCTCCAGAAATGCTATGTACCTGTATATAAACTGGTAACTCACAGGTAATCTTTAAAACATGCCTGGCGGTCTCACTGGAGCAGCGGCTAAAGGGGGGAGTTAAGTTATATTCTTCCTGCATTTGCTCGCTATTACTGTCTGCCGCTCAATATATTTTGCACATGCTATAATCCCGTTGATTGACAGTGTACCATGCTTATGCTGCAGAGCAAGCTTTCAATCAATCAATCAATCAGTAAGTATGCCAGGGAGTGCTCACCGTGCACACACTGCATAATGACCGGTGACCATAACCTCTGCCTGCACTGCCCTGATGACTGGAAGGGAGTGGCTGCAGTGAGAATAACATTTCATTTTCTCCATGGAGCTGCTGCTCCAGTAAGCCAGGCATGATTTATATGCAGTTTACCTGCAGATATTCACTAAATTTCCAGATAAATGGCATCTCTGGAGGTGGCAGGTTCCCTTTATAGAGAAGTTTTGATAATTTACCACTTACAATATATAAAGCACAGTAAACATTGTGTATTGTAAGCTGTTAGCTAAAGCTGGGTTCACACTAAACGACAGCGACAACGACGTCGCTGTTACGTCACCATTTTAGGTGACGTAACAGCGACCTTGTAAGTCGCTGTTATGATCGCTGCTTAGCTGTCAAACACAGCAGAAGCAGCGATCATAACGTCGCTTTGCTACATGTGCAGAGAGCAGGGAGTCGCGCTTAGCGCTGGCTCCTTGCTCTCCTACAGTACACATCGGGTTAATTAACCTGATGTGTGCTGCAGCTACATGTCACAGTGCAGAGAGCAGGGAGCCGCGCGCACTGCTTAGCGCTGGCTCCTTGCTCTCCTTGCTACAGTATACATCGGGTTAATTACCCAATGCATACTGCAGCCACATGTCACAGTGCAGGAGCCGGCACTGGCAGCAAGAGCGGCGGAGGCTGGTAACGAAGGTAAATATCGGGTAACCAGGGAAAGGTCTTCCCTTGGTTACCCGATGTTTACGCTGGTTACAGCTTACCGCAGCTGCCAGTGCCGGCTCCTGCTCCCTGCTTGCTTCATTTCGTCGCTCTCTCGCTGTCACACACAGCGATGTGTGTGTCACAGCGGGAGAGTGACGACCAAAAAATGAAGCTGGACATTCAGCAACGACCGGCGACCTCACAGCAGGGGCCAGGTCGTTGCTGGATGTCACACACAGCGACAGCGACGGGACGTCGCTGCAACGTCACAGAAAATGGGGACGTAGCAGCGACGTCGTTGTCGTTGTCGCTGTGTGTGACACCAGCTTTAGGGGCTGCGGCTGTATAGCAGTAACTATGAAGGTCATTGAATACAGCTTTAGGGAAGATCACTGCTAAATGGAAATAGATTCATCATTAACTGGGCAAACTACACTTAGATAACAAATGTTTATAGAGAATTAGATATGGCCTTTCATATAGCAATTGCAAGCAAGAAGAAAATTGCACAAAGAGAGAAAGTATGTAAATTTATTGTGACGTGCAAGGGATGATAAACTATTGTGTGTAGATATTGTACAACATACAAATGTAAATGTTCAGAAAAGTGGTTATATAAAAGTGAAAGTTATTTATTTATGTAGAAAATGTCTAGGAAGCGGGAGATCCTTTTTAATGAATATAAAAAAAAATAAAAAGTAGCTTTTTTTTGTTTTCAGGCATTATGTACAAAGCAATTAAATTAAAGGACCAAGTAAAATGTAATTGTCATTTGCATAAGTGCAATATCCTAGATTTATCCTTATTGCTCCATATATCCCATGTAGAATTGACAATCATACTCTGTATATCCTCATATGTTCGCTCTTTGTTAAGCTTTCTCAAAGCATTCTGCCTTTCCTGATTATGGGTTGTTGAATCTTTGCCACGTGGAAATGACATAACTGAAATATGTTTTGACTGCAATAATATAAGGTGGTGTATAAAAAGAAGGTTTGTTCTATGAGATTCCATCATGAAGGTTTTAGGAAAAGTAAAGTCCAGCTCATCATTACCTGTTAGATAATATGTGATTACCATGTTAGCTTGTATTCATTTTCCAAAAGCAATAGTCAAAAATCGGCTTCTACATAGGGTCGGGGCCAGCTCACCCTAAAATAGCTGTGTGTGTAAGTGACAATGCCTATTCTTTATCAGTTTAAAACTGCTATAGTTTTTTGTCTCTGTTGCTTCGGAAGGCCTAACCACAACCTTGTCTGTTTCTCCTATGAGAAGTTGTATCCATTGATTCAACATCTTAGTCTCAAATAACCAAAAAGAAATAAAAATTAAGTTTACAATGTTAGAAAAAAATACAATAAATGAAAACCAGAGGTTATCTTACCGTCCAGATTCCACAACTCTTTCACTGATAGCTGGCTGTTGTACACACCACTAGCATTGATGGAGTTAAATGCAATTTTTCTCCCATGTATAGGATCCTGCACTTTCTGAAGCCCGGACAGAAAGGTATTTTACCTTTGCTGCATTTCCTAGAAGTTCCTGTAGCCTTACATTTCTCTTGTTATCTCCAGGATTATAAGCTAGACTTTCGGTTTTCTATGTAATAATTTATTTATAAAGAGTTACTTGTTGGGTATAACAGTAACAGTTGGTGTGCAGATGTACAAGAGAGACTTTAACATGACTATGAACTCTTCCAAATGTCTGTCTGCTGCTCCCTGGTTTTCATTTTTTGTATTACTTTGGTGTGTGTACAAATACTATTTTGCTTGTATGTGTGTAAGTGTGTTGTTTTAGGCCTCTGTGCTTTCTGTGCAGTACCCATTGTACGTTACACAGATTAAAGATTTGGGAAGGCTTTTGGTTTGTATCAAATTACTTTTCTGCAATGACGATAAAAGAAAGAAAATTATATTTTATTTCTTTCAAAAGGAAAGTGATAGAGGTTCCTCAGTTAATATACACAAAGCTCAATTTCAATAACAAAAAAGTAAACTAAAAGTAAATATAAAAGCCAGTGCACCATAGCATGTCAGGAATTCCTCCAAGACAGTGAGGTTGGAAAAATGTGAATTCAGATAGAAGCATTATTTTTTTGCTTGACACCTTTATTTTTGTACCTTTTGCACATAAGTTTTATACTCTACAAATGAGCAATTCCAACATGTAAGCTCAGTTTGGTTCATCTCATATCGGTGTTGATAATTTCTGTTATCTATGGTGCTGTCATGTGGGACTATAGTGATAGTGGGAAAACAGGGCCCCTAAGCTGACCCTCAGACTAGGGGACCCCGTGCTATCCCTATTCTCAGAGCTACCCCTAATGGTGGTGCTGCCTGAGCCTCGTTCCTGGCCCTGCTCCTGACCTGTCCTGATCTTATACCTTCTCCCCCAGGGGGATTGGGGACAGGAGTGTGATTTAACTCACAAAAATAGGCAAACAGCGGAAATCAAAACTCCGTCACACAGAACGCACACACACAAAGGTATAAGACAACAAGAGATACAGAAGAAAACAAGACCATGGTGGAAACAATAAGACGACAGGTAAAATCCACAGCAACACCAATCACAGGCTATTCTCTCTCCAGCAAATCTGCGACCCCACAGCACACAGACCAACACAGAAGTAACTAGGGTCAGCGTGGGTGAAAGATCTACTCCAACCTACACTACAGATCAAAAGTTTAGGGTCACTTAGATATTTCCTTATTTTTTAAAGAAAATCACTTTTTTTTTTCAATGAAGCGAACATTAAATTAAACAGAAATACACTCTATACATTGTTAATGTGGTAAATGACTATTCTAGCTGCAAACGCCTGGTTTTGAATGTAATATCTACATAGGTGTATAGAGGCCCATTTCCAACAACCACCACTCCAGTGTTCTAATGGTACATTGTGTTTGCTAACTGTGTTAGGCCCTGTGCGCACGCTGTGGTTTTTGCCGCGGTTTTGCTGCATGAATTGCTGCAGAAAATGTTCAGAACCTTTCTGCAGTTATTCCCCAGCAAAACAATGCTAAACAAAAAATGGTGTGCGCACACTGCATTTTTTTCCCCTAGAGGTTTTGCTGCAGAATTTCTGCAGCAAAAAGCATGAGCATGTCACTTCTTTTCTGCAGGTTCCTGCGGTTTTTGCCATAAATTATGGTAAAAAAACGCAGGGAAAAACCGCGGCAAAAAAGCAGGTGCAGTTTTACCGCGTTTTTTGCCGCAGGTGCGGTATTCTGCCAGAGGGTGTGGATATTTCTTAAGAAAAGTCAATTTTCTAGTGCGCATATAGCCTTAGAAGTCTAATGGATGTTTAGAAATCCCTTGTGCACGTATGTTAGCACAGCTGAGAACAGTTTTGCTGATTAGAGAAGTTATAAAACTGACCTTCCTTTGAGCTAGTTGAAAATCTGGAACATTACATTTGTTGGTTCCATAAAACTCCTAAAATGGCCAGAAAAAGAAAACTTTCATTTGAAGCTCGAACGTCTATTCCTGTTCTTAGATATGAAGGATATTCTATGCAAGAAAGTGAAGATTTCCTACAACTGTGTGTACTACTCTCTTCAGAGGAGAGCACAAACAGGCTTTAACCAGAATAGAAAGAGAAGTGGGAGGCCCCAATGCACAACTGAGCAACAAGACAAGTACATTATCGTCTCTTTCTCTTTGAGAAATCGACGGCTCACAGGTCCTCAACTGGCAGCTTCTTTAAATAGTACCTGCAAAACGCCTGTGTCAATGTCTACAGTGAAGAGGCAATTCCGGGATGCTGGCCTTTAGGACAGAGTGGCAAAGAAAAAGCCATATCTGAGACTTGCTAATAAAAGGAAAAGATTAATATGGGCAAAAGAACACAGACATTGGACAGAGGAAGATTGGAAAAGTGTTATTGACAGACGATTCGAAGTTTGAGGTGTTTGGATCACACATTTGTGAGACTCAGAACTACTGAAAAGATGCTGGAAGAGTGCCTGAGGTCATCTTTCAAGCATGGTGGAGGTTATGTGATGGATTTGGGGTTGCTTTGGTGCCGGTAAAGTGGGAGATTTGTACAATGTAAAAGGGATTTTAAATAAAGAAGGCTATCGCTCCATTTTGCAACACCATGCCATATCCTGTGGACAGCGCTTGACTGGAGCCAATTTCATCCTACAATAGGACAATGACCCAAAGCACACCTCCAAATTATGCACAAACTATTTAGGGAACAAGCAGGCAACTGGGCTGGCCACTCCATTACAGATACCAGTCACCAGATCTCAACCCTATTGAGCTGTTGTGGGAGCAGCTTGACCGTATGATACGCAAAAAGTGTCCATCAAGCCAATCCCACTTGTGGGAGGGAGGAAGAATGGGGTGAAATATCTCCAGATTACCTCATCAAATTAACAGCTAGAATGCCAAAGGTCTGCAAAGCTGTAATTGCTGCAAATGAGCATTCTGTGACGAAAGGAAAGTTTTAAAGAGAAAATTATTATTTCAAGTAAAAAAATCATTATTTCTAACATAGTCAATGTCTGGACTATATTTCTATTCATTATGCAACTCATTTGATAAATAAAAGTATGATTTTTTCTTGGAAAAGACAAAATTGTCTGGGTGACCCCAAACTTTTGAACTTTTGTAGTGTAAGTATGAGAGCAGCAGATGTGATAGGCTTCCTTACAAGTGATCCCAGAACCCTAATAAGCAGGCTAGCAGAGTTTAATTCTTGCTAGCCTATGAATGAACACACAGCTGTTTAACACCCGAGTCTACCTGTGTAGATCAGAAACACCAGAGAAACTATCGAGCGGAGTGTCAGAATCTGCAATGTGAACAGCGTCTGATGCCACCATGAAAGTTGGAGTTTTGTGTAAAACTGTGTGACAGGTTCTCAATAAAACTAACTGACATAACTATGCTTGGAATTATAGAGCACTGTATGATATTACCTTATATTTTCCTATCCCTATTACAATACAGATTGCATCACATGCCAGTTATACAGTGCCTTCCTTATATTTTCCTATCCCTATTACAATACAGATTGCATCACATGCCAGTTACACAGTGCCTTGCGAAAGTATTCGGCCCCCTTGAATTTTTCAACCGTTCCCCACATTTAAGGCTTCAAACAAAGATAAAAAAATGTAATGTTATGGTGAAGAATCAACAACAAGTGGGACACAATTGTGAAGTTCAACGAAATTTATTGCTTATTCTATACTTTTTTAAAAAATAAATAACTGAAAAGTGGGGCATGCAATATTATTCGTCCCCTTTAAGTTAATACTATGTAGCGCCACCTTTTGCTGCGATTACAGCTGCAGGTTGCTTGGGGTATGTCTCTATCAGTTTTGCACATCGAGAGACTGAAATTCTTGCCCATTCTTCCTTTGCAAACAGCTGGAGCTGAGTGAGGTTGGATGGAGAGCGTTTGTGAACAGCAGTTTTCAGCTCTTTCCACAGATTCTCGATTGGATTCAGGTCTGGACTTTGACTTGGCCATTCTAAAGGCTACTTTACACACTGCGATATTGGTCCCGATATCGCTAGTGTGGGTACCCGCCCCCATCTGTTATGCGACACGGGCAAATCGCTGCCCGTGCCGCACAACATCGCCCAGAGCCGTCACACATACTTACCTGTCCGGCGACGTCGCTGTGACCGGCGAACCGCCTCCTTTCTAAGGGGGCGGTCCATGCGGCGTCACAGCGACGTCACTGAAGCGTCACTGAACCGCCGCCCAATAGCAGCGGATTGCAGTGTGTACATCGCCCAGGCCAAAAGCTAATGCTCTACCAGGATACAGCTAAACCCCCACTAATGTGGAAGCATCACAGGTGCAGATGAAGCAGATCACACACACACACCTCCATGGAATGGAGGGGAGGCGAATGCTAGATGATAAAACTGCACACTGGTGACATGCATAGAGCGCTGTTCACATGCAGATGGCACAGACACAAACACGCAGCCTATTAGGTGACGCCCTTCTATTAGATCAGGCGGGCTGTCAAGCCGTACCCCACTGTGTATCATGCACGGACAGACACTCTACAATGCAAGGCCCAACAGAAAGGGGCCTGGCTGTATCCTGTACAAACAAAAAAATATGAGGTTTTTGTTGGTATTTATGGCCATAAAACGTAAGCCTACACCCTCGTCACGGGACCTCATGTCTGTAGGTCCCTACACTAAATATAAAAATAGCAACAAAAAGAGGACAATGTCCTCCAAAAATCAAGTATTACTCACAGCAAGTTGGGCTGCAGTGTGTACATCGCCCAGGCCAAAAGCTAATGCTCTACCAGGATACAGCTAAACCCCCACTAATGTGGAAGCATCACAGGTGCAGATGAAGCAGATCACACACACACCTCCATGGAATGGAGGGGAGGCGAATGCTAGATGATAAAACTGCACACTGGTGACTTGCATAGAGCGCTGTTCACATGCAGATGGCACAGACACAAACCCGCAGCCTATTAGGTGATGTCCTTCTATTAGATCAGGCGGGCTGCCAAGCCGTACCCCACTGTGTATCATGCACGGACAGACACTACGATGCAAGGCCCAACTGTGCCATCTGCATGTGAACAGCGCTCTATGCAAGTCACCAGTGTGCAGTTTTATCATCTAGCATTCGCCTCCATTCCATGGAGGTGTGTGTGTGATCTGCTTCATCTGCACCTGTGATGCTTCCACATTAGTGGGGGTTTAGCTGTATCCTGGTAGAGCATTAGCTTTTGGCCTGGGCGATGTACACACTGCAGCCCAACTTGCTGTGAGTAATACTTGATTTTTGGAGGACATTGTCCTCTTTTTGTTGCTATTTTTATACCAATAGCAGCGGAGGGGCGGAGATGAGCGGGACGTAACATCCCGCCCACCTCCTTCCTTCTGCATAACAGCCGGGAGGCAGGTAAGGGGAGCTTCCTCGTTCCTGTGGTGTCACACGGAGCGATGTGTGCTGCCGCAGGAATGAGGAACAACTTCGTTACTGCTGCAGTAACAATTTTTGAGAATGGACCCCCATGTCGCCGATTAGCGATTTTGCACGTTTTTGCAACGATGAAAAATTGCTCATCGGTGTCACACGCAACGGCATCGCTAATGCGACCGGATGTGCGTCACGAATTCCGTGACCCCAACGACTTAGTATTAGCGATGTCGTAGTGTGTAAAGCCCCCTTAACACCTGGATACGTTTATTTGGGAACCATTTCATTGTAGATTTTGCTTTATGTTTGGGATCATTGTCTTGTTGGAAGACAAATCTCCGTCGCAAACATCTTGTTGGGCATTGTGCCCAAATAGTTAAATTTTGGTTTCATCTGACCAGAGTACCTTCTTCCACATGTTTGGTGTATCTCCCAGGTGGCTTGTGGCAAACTTCTAACAGCACTTTTTATGGATATTTTTGAGAAATGGCTTTCTCCTTGCCACTCTTCCATAAAGGCCAGATTTGTGCAGTGTACTGATTGTTGTCCTATGGCTAGACTCTCCCACCTCAGCTGTAGATCTCTGCAGTTCATCCAGAGTGATCATGGACCTCTTGGCTGCATCTCTGATCAGTCTTCTCCTTGTTTGAGATATAAGTTTGGATGGACGTCCGGGTCTTGGTAGATTTGCAGTGGTATGATACTCCTTCCATTTCAATATGGTCGCTTGCACAGTGCTCCTTGGGATGTTTAAAGTTTTGGAAATCTTTTTGTAACGAAATATGGCTTTAAACTTCTCCAGAACAGTATCACTGACCTGCCTGTTGTGTTTCTTGGTCTTCATGATGCTATCTGCGCTTTAAACGGAACACTGAGACTAAGGATTACTTCTCACATAGCGAGATCGCTAGCGAGATCGCTGCTGAGTCGCGGTTTTTGTGACGCACCAGTGACCACATTAGCGATCTCGCTGTGTGTGACACTGAGCAGCGATCTGGCCCCTGCTGTTGCTCGTTACACACAGTGCTGGTTCATTTTTTGGACGTTGCTCTCCCGCTGTGAAGCACACATCGCTGTGTTTGACAGTGAGAGAGCAACGATCTGAATGTGTAGGGAGCAGGAGCCAGCGTCTGGCAGCCTGTGGTAAGCTGTAATTAAGGTAAATATTGGGTAACCAAGCGAAGCGCTTTCCTTGGTTATCCGATATTTACCTTGGTTACTAGCGTCCGCCGCCCTCAGGCTGCCAGTGCCGGCTCCCTGCACACGTAGCCGGAGTACACATCGGGTAAATAAGCAAAGCGGTTTGCTTATTAACCCGATGTATACTCTGGCTACGAGTGCAGGGAGCCAGCGCTAAGCGGTGTGCACTGGTAACCAAGGTAAATATCGCGCTTGGTTACCCGATATTTACCTTAGTTACCAAGCGCAGCATCGCTTCCACGCGTCGCTGGTGAGATCTGCCTGATTGACAGCTCACCAGCGACCATGTAGCGACGCACCAGCGATCCTGACCAGGTCAGATCGCCGGTGGGATCGCTGGAGCGTCGATAAAGTGTGACGGTACCCTAACACAGAGCAGGTGCATTTATATGGAGATTAGATTACACACAGGTGGCTTATATTCATCATCAGTCAATTAGGACAACATTGGATCATTCAGAGATCCTCAATGAACTTCTGGAGTGTGCTTGCTGCACTAAAAGTAAAGGGGACGAATAATATTGCACGCCCCAATTTTCAGTTATTTTTTACAAAAGTATAAAATAAGCAATAAATTTCGTTCAACTTCACAATTGTGTCCCACTTGTTGATTTTTCACCATAACATTAAAAATTTTATCTTTATGTTTGAAGACTGAAATGTGGGAAAAGGTTGAAAAATTCAAGGGAGATTAATACTTTCGCAAGGCACTGTATTTTAGACTCTGAGGGGGTGACCAACTCGACATATTCCAGGGAAGAGAATTGTAGTATTCTTTGTTAGCTATTCACATTACAGTGCTGTACAAATAAATTGGGACAAAGCAAAAAACACATTTTTGAATATTTAATAATAAAATGTTATAATGCACTGTTAGATACCAATTTTAGTAAGAAATATGTAATGTCTATCCATGTAACACAAGGGTGGCTCAAGTGTGCCACTGTAAGTACTGTTGCCTATTTGTTTAACCAACCTATGTGTTAATGTCACTAACCAATTAAAAATGGAAAAGTAAGATGCTAATCTGCTGTTTACAGGAATAATTTATAAGTTCAATTTCTGCCTACGCTACTAGTATCATATATGATGTATAAAACACATTTTACTTATTGTGTTTATCAAGCACTTGGTAGGAGAATGGTTAGGAGTTTTATGCTCCACCTGGCACAAACAATAACTGATAAAGGAGGTAAGAGAATGAGAAATAAAAGAATTGTGATAATTTAGAAACAATAGGCAAACATACAGTGTTATTGTACCTACACATTAAACTTATTTCCAATGACTGTTGAGCTACAGGCATAAATTTTGGCAAGTAGTCCTAGTACACCATCACCAGTCTATGACTCCCCACACAAACATGTTACAAATGGCCCAGTATTTTCAACAAATTTTGTATAAATCAATAGTACAGTCGATAAGAAACTTTGTAATTTATCTTATCAGAGAAATCAACTTCCTTCCCCAATTATCAGACAAGTTGTACCAGTCTTCTGAAGTCACTATCCACTGTACAAAAGCAGCTTGAGTCCGTCTTGCTCAAAGGACATAACTGCAGGTGTAATGTGATACAACACCTTCTCTATGGAGACAAGAGGAGGAGTGAGCAGAAGGAAACCGAGGAAGAAAAAAAAAACATTGTGCAGAGTTCTGTAAAAAGTGTTTTACTGCACATCAGAGGTTGATTCAGATCAACACAGCTCAGCTCTGCTGTATAATGACCTCAATATTGGTGCAGCTTTTTCTCCGTGAGCTAAAAAGGGAATGAAGAGCAGGTGTTATCCTCTCTGTGCTGTCTATGGGTGAAATCACTTCAATTTGTTCCTTAAAATGAAAGGTCTGACTGCAATTCAACCACTAGACTGTTGAGGTCTTATTAAGGGAAAAAAAAGAGGGCAAAGACCAGCAAGATGCAAGGAGAGATTAAGGAGAGAGGAGGAAAAACAAAGAAGAAAGGATTGGTATCAATACCAGTAAGAATTTTAGATTACACAACATGTGTTGAAAACAAGTATAAAGAGACTCAGCGACTCTCTAAAGTGTGTCCAAGGGTAACAGATATTAAAGGGTTATTCCCAAAATTGCATTATTTGCTTTGTAATGTATAGTAAATGCATACTTATTGTTAATTGAAGTAGTAAAGTCAGTAATCGTGCCACTTGTGGATGGATGTGGGTACACTGTATGAAGAGGGAGTATTCCCAATTGTAATGTAAAAAATATACATTTATTAAAATATCTCAAAGTTGCATGGCATTTCGGCTATTACAGCCTTCCTCAGGTACATAAAAATATCCTTATATCTTTGATATCGCTATTTGTATGTACCTGAGGTAGGCTGTAATAACCAGAACGCGTTGTACTTTTTGATATTTTAATAAATCTATATTTATTTTTTACATTTCGGTCGGGAATGCTCACTCTTCATACCGTGTACCCACGTCCATCCATAAGTGGCATAATTACCAAATTTACTACTTCGTTTGTCCTCTGTTTGGAGTCCCCTGGAGGGTTCCTATTCAGCATGTCGGATCAGCTGCCATTTGTCAACTTGGGCCTTCGACATATCTTTTCTTCATGATTAATTTGTCTACCGAAAGGAAATACCCCTTGTTGGTACAATATTGCTACACTCAGACAGCCTATTTATTCCCTTCCTTCCTTCTTAGGAGGTCTTTCCAGTATTATTCTTCTTATATTTAATATACAGAATAAGCCCAAGATATAGTTTCTCTCTTGTATGTTTTTTTTTTTGTTTGTTTTTTCAGTTCTGCTGCTCTGTGCATCCACATGTCCATAAGAGGATGGCCGTCAGATTCTTATCTGCTAAAACTATATTTCCAAGCAGCAATTCTGTGTTGAAGACACTGCCTAACCTCTACTGTGCTTGCGCTTCTTACTAGCCCGACCTAAGTTAGCATGAAGACTTCGCCTTATGCATTTGTGCACTCTCTGCTCCTGCAGTTACCTGCCTGATTTTATCTTCTGCCATCTACATCAGTATAGCTACCGTACCTGTGTGGTTTCACATCATTAGCTGGTTCTAACAGAGTTCAACTCTCCTGCAGTTCTCCTCAATGGTAGTAGAGTTGTGTCAGCAATAGCGGACAGATCAGTTTTGTGAAACTGAAAATGCAGCTCTAATGAGAATCTTCTGTTATATGCATCAATAGAGCAGCATATGCTGTTTCCTCTACACCAGGGGTGGGCAATTAATTTTCCCATGGGGCCGCATGAGAAATTGGGATTGGTTTAGAGGGCCGGACTAATATAATTACCTCAGTTCTACCCAATATACTACACCTGTATTATACTACACTCCCTCCATATACCTGTAATATACTACACCCCCATATACACCTGTATTATACTACACCACTATATAATACACCTCCGATATACTACATCATTACACCCCTATATACTACACCTGTAATATACTACACCTCCATATAGCACATCTGTAATATACTACACCTCCATATAGTACACCTGTAATATACTACACCTCCATATAGTACACCTGTAATATACTACACCTCCATATAGCACACCTGTAATATACTAGATCACTACACCCCTATATAGTACACCTGTAATATACTACACCTCCATATAGTACACCTGTAATATACTACACCTCCATATAGTACACCTGTAATATACTACACCTCCATATAGCACACCTGTAATATACTACACCTCCATATAGTACACCTGTAATATACTACACCTCCATATAGTACACCTGTAATATACTACACCTCCATATAGTACACCTGTAATATACTACACCTCCATAGAGCACACCTGTAATATACTACACCTCCATATAGCACACCTGTAATATACTACACCTCCATAAAGCACAACTGTAATATACTACACCTCCATAGAGCACACCTGTAATATACACCTCCATATAGCACACCTGTAATATACTACACCTCCATAGAGCACACCTGTAATATACTACACCTCCATATAGCACACCTGTAATATACTACACCTCCATAGAGCACACATGTAATATACTACACCCCCATATAGTACACCTGTAATATACTACACCCCATATAATACACCTGTAATATACTACATCACTATACCCCCATATACTACACCACTATATACACCTCCATATAGCACACCTGTAATATACTACACCCCCATATGTCACACACCCTGCTCCCCATACAGTCTGCACCCCCATATCTCACACACTACACCCCCATATGTCACACACCCTGCCCACATATCTCACCCTGCCTGTACCCCAACTTACCCCTCTCAAACACTCTGCACCCCTTCACATCCTTCTGTCAGTCTGCAGCCCTCATATGCCACTCACCCTGCAACTCCATCTTCCCACATATGCCACTCACCCTGCAACTCCATCTTCCCACATATGCCACTCACCCTGCAGCTCCATCTTCCCACATATGCCACTCACCCTGAAACTCCATCTTCCCACATATGCCACTCACCCTGCAACTCCATCTTCCCACATATGCCACTCACCCTGCAACTCCATCTTCCCACATATGCCACTCACCCTGCAACTCCATCTTCCCTCATATGCCACTCACCCTGCAGCTCCATCTTCCCACATATGCCACTCACCCTGAAACTCCATCTTCCCACATATGCCACTCACCCTGCAACTCCATCTTCCCACATATGCCACTCACCCTGCAACTCCATCTTCCCTCATATGCCACTCACCCTGCAACTCCATCTTCCCACATATGCCACTCACCCTGCAACTCCATCTTCCCTCATATGCCACTCATCCTGCAACTCCATCTTCCCACATATGCCACTCACCCTGCAACTCCATCTTCCCACATAGGCCACTCACCCTGCAACTCAATCTTCCCTCATATGCCACTCACCCTGCAACTCCATCTTCCCTCATATGCCACTCACCCTGCAACTCCATCTTCCCTCATATGCCACTCACCCTGCAACTCCATCTTCCCTCATATACCACTCACCCTGCAACTCCATCTTCCCTCATATACCACTCACCCTGCAACTCCATCTTCCCTCATATGCCACTCACCCTGCAACTCCATCTTCCCACATATACCACTCAC
Source organism: Anomaloglossus baeobatrachus (assembly GCF_048569485.1). Classification (NCBI taxonomy): domain Eukaryota; kingdom Metazoa; phylum Chordata; class Amphibia; order Anura; family Aromobatidae; genus Anomaloglossus; species Anomaloglossus baeobatrachus. The sequence continues at coordinate 741,625,980 of NC_134353.1, forward strand.
CCTGCAACTCCATCTTCCCTCATATGCACTCACCCTGCAACTCCATCTTCCCACATATGCCACTCACCCTGCAACTCCATCTTCCCACATATGCCACTCACCCTGCAACTCCATCTTCCCTCATATGCCACTCACCCTGCAACTCCATCTTCCCACATATGCCACTCACCCTGCAACTCCATCTTCCCTCATATGCCACTCACCCTGCAACTACATCTTCCCTCATATGCCACTCACCCTGCAACTCCATCTTCCCACATATGCCACTCACCCTGCAACTCCATCTTCCTTCATATGCCACTCACCCTGCAACTCCATCTTCCCACATATGCCACTCACCCTGCAACTCCATCTTCCCTCATATGCCACTCACCCTGCAACTCCATCTTCCCTCATATGCCACTCACCCTGCAACTCCATCTTCCCACATATACCACTCACCCTGCAACTCCATCTTCCCACATATGCCACTCACCCTGCAACTCCATCTTCCCACATATGCCACTCACTCTGCAACTCCATCTTCCCTCATATGCCACTCACCCTGCAACTCCATCTTCCCTCATATGCCACTCACCCTGCAGCCCCCTCCCCCTCATGTCCCCTCTTATTACCAGTCATCATGTGTCCATATCTCCTTCAGGATTCAGTATCTTTGCTTACTGCCCGGCATCCCGTGTCTCCTCCCACACAGTCACATGGGCGTGACATCATCGCAGGTCCTGCAAGATGAATTATTCTGTCTGCTGTGCTGCTTCTTCTCCTGCCGGCTGGGCGGGAACTTTTGAAATGACACACGCAGCGCAGTACTGACAACGTCAGAGCGCGCGCGTGTGTCACTGACAATTAGTGCCAGCAGGGAACAGAGGAAAGACTCCTGCGTTCCGCTGCCTGCACTGACTGTGCGGCGGACCTGCACAGGATCTCTCCCTGCTCGGCACGCTGCAGACCGGCTCCACTGCACCGGCTGAAGACGGGCGGGCCGGTCACAGAGAGCAGGCGGGCCGGATGTGGCCCGCGGGCCGCCCCTTGCCCAGGTCTGCTCTACACTAATCTCTCCAAGCTCCATTTTAGATACATCCCAGCGCACAGCTATGCTGACATAAAGCTAGCTGAGAGAGACTGCACTGGGCAAGATCAACCAAGAGCGCTGGAACTACCATACTACAGGATGGTTCTAATGGCAGTTGGTGGGTAAATAGAGCCAGGAGGATCATCGTTAGCGGGATATTTCCAAAATAAGGTACACTTATAAATGTGTTATTTTGGCACAAATAGAAAAATGTGTCTACCACATTATGATTTTGGGAATAATCCTTTAAAGAAAGTCAAGTTATTGTCGCTGTCTACTGCTTCTAAGCTTTTCTACTCTCATTTCATGGAGTATTTTCACACACTGAACAAGAGGTGGGTGTTTGATATGTCTAGAATCTTGATATATAGAGTCTCATGGCTTATAAGAAGAGTTGAGTGCGGTTCGTGGTTCTCCAGTTCGCGGTTCGAGTGATTTCGGGGGCTGTTCTAGATCGAACTAGAACTCGAGCTTTTTGCTAAAGCTCGATAGTTCTAGTTACGTTCGAGAACGGTTCTAGCAGCAAAAAGCCAAGCTAATTACTAGCTGGCTTTCCGCTGTAATAGTGTAAGTCACTCTGTGACACACACTATTATGAAATTTCAGCGTATAGTGTGCGGGAACAGCGCATTCAGATCACTGCTGCTGGGATAATGGCGATCGCCATTTTTTTTTCCTTGTCTTCCTTCCCTAAGCGCGCGCGTGTAGTGGGGCGGGCCAGCATGTCAGCCAATCCCAGACACACACACAGCTAAGTGGACTTTTAGCCAGAGAAGCAACAGCATGTGTGATAGGATGTCCATGTCACATGTCCCTGCATTATAAAAACGGGCCCGTTCAGACGCCATTATCTGCCTTCTGCGTCTGGGTGTCAGTCACCGCTGGCGTAGCTCCTGTCTCCGATACTGCTGTGTACGCTCTACACACAGCGCTATACAGAATAGGGATAGAAGTTTCTATTAGCCCTTGTAAGGGCTAATTCCAGCAGGCTCAGCGCCATAGGTGACAGTCAGGTCCGTGGAAACAGATTTTAACAGCTACAGAAGATACCACCGTCTGTGTAGCTAAGCTCAGGGATTTCCTCACTGCATTTCCCCATTAGGAGGGATAGAAAGTGAGGCTTCCTTTCCTGTACACTGACCCACAACCCTGCCACTGTACCCTCCTGCCCTTTGCACACTCAAGCTCATTGTTACTAAGTCATTATACTAGCAAACACTGAGTAAACTTAGTGGCATCCTAAAAGTGGCTGTTGGACTTCCATTAGTGTCCCACTAGTGCAAATCTATTTGCAGCACCTCTGCATTGCACACTGAAACTCATTGTTACTAAGCCATTATACTAGCAAACACTGAGTAAACTTAGTGGCATCCTAAAAGTGGCTGTTGGACTTCCATTAGTGTCCCACTAGTGCAAATCTATTTGCAGCACTTCTGCATTGCACACTGAAACTCATTGTTACTAAGCCATTCTAATAGCAAACTATACTGCCAGTTTAAGGGCTGTAGTTGCATTGTCAGGGATAGTTATTGTTGTTTATTCTGCTGTTAATAAAGATAGACCACCGCTGCAATCTACACCACCTCTCAATTTTTACTACCATATTTTAAGTGCCCAATCTTGTCGCAATCAAAATGAGTGGCAAAATGACAGATGCTGGTGGAAAGGGGAAGAGGCGTGTTGGAAAAGGAAAAAAGGGTTTGTCCGTGGGGAAGGTGGCAAAGCTCCATTAACATCTGCTGAAGATAGACCATCTTCCAGCAAAAGTAAGATGTCTACTACTTACCGTGGACAATCCGATGTGCTCCCTTTTTTACGGACACGAACAACTGGAACAAAGGTAGATGATGGCCAAAATAAGAAAATGCTTGAATGGCTCTCAAGTGGTCCAAGTGCCCTCTCCGCCACCTCAACTACCGCATCCAAAAAAACACCAGTCCTCTGAGTTGTCATCCCAATCACACTTGCTTTCTCCCAGCTCTGAAGTCTCCATTCGCCCTGCACAGTATGGTGGAACTGAGATGGCTGAGTCTGCCGAGCTGTTCAGTCACACTATAGCCTGGGAATCAGAGGTGTGCTCCCAAGCTACAGTGAGTACAGACCAGGAAATGGTCTGCAGTGATGCCCAGAACCTTTGTGACTCTGATTCAGGCCGTGAGGACCAAGTTTCTGAGCATAATGTTGACCCTTATTCACAAACTGTAACACCTGTTGTTATAGACAATGAGGAACATACTGATGACAATGAGACGCAGATACCAGATTGGGATGACAACATAAATATTTGGTCAGGGCAAGAAGAGGCTCGGTCTGAGGGTGAGGGGAGTGCAAACATAACAATTGATGAGGAAGTTCTAGATCCCACCTACTGTCAACCCACAGTCAGGCACTCGAGGAGGTCAACACCAACAGATGCGGTGGAGGAGGATGCAACTGACGTCGAAGTTACCTTGCACCTTCCTGGACAGAGTCGGAGTACTGGTAGCACGTCTACAACTGCATCCTCAGCTACCACTCTGCCTATGAGCACAAGTCGGGGTGGATCAGCAGGTCGCATGCCCTCTAAGCTTTGCCTAGCCTGGTCCTTTTTTGACATAGCAAGAGATCGCCCAAATTATGTGATCTGTAAAATTTGTCGTGATTCTGTTAGTAGAGGGCAAAACCTCAGCAGTTTGACAACTTCTTCCATGAATCGTCACATGATTAAATATCATATGTCCCAGTAGGAAGCTCACCGTGCTGCAATGCGGCCTAGCGGAGCGAACCATCCACCGCCTGCCCCTTTCAGTGCATCCGCGCGCTCTTCATCTTCTAGGACTGTGGGGACAGCTGTCACACCTGGTTTTCCACGCACAACTTCCACCACTGTAACCGCAACAGGCAGTTTGCTTGGTAGGTCGTCAGTTGGTTTGGAAGGGGAAACAAGTGCGTGTGTACAGCTCTCTCAGACATCGATAGCACCAACGTTGGATGAAGGCAACATCATGTCTACGCCTGCACTTTCCTCACAAACCTGCATTTTTCCAGGGACACCCTACTCAACACCGTCTACACACAGCAGCCAGATCTCTGTCCCTCAGATGTGGACAAATAAAATGCCATTTCCTGAGACCCATGACAAAGCTAAGGCCGGTTTACCGGATCCGGCGCTCTCCCATACAGTGACTACAGTACAGTGACAGCGCAACAAGCGCCGGTCACATGCTGTCATGTGACCGGCGCATGTGACCCGGAAGTTACAGCGCTGTCACTGTACTGTATTGTCTGTACGGGAGAGCGCCGGATCCGGTAAACCGGCGAAAAGCCGGATGTGTGAAACCGACCTAAGAGGTTGACTTTATCCCTCTGTAAGCTCTTGGCTACTGAAATGCTGATGAAAGAGTTGGCTCAGCACAAATCCAATAAAATATATAAAAAAAAAAAAAAATTAAAACTATTTTCTTTATTGATATTTCCTTAAAATAGTCATTCCTGGAAATACATCACACCAAGGTATAATCTGCATACAGGTGAAACTTTACGCGTTTCGGACCTATATCATCATGATATAGGTCCGAAACGCATAAAGTTTCACCTGTATGCAGATTATACCTTGGTGTGATGGATTTCCAGGAATGACTATTTTAAGGAAATATCAATAAAGAAAATATTTTTTTTTTTTTTATATTTTATTGGATTTGTGCTGAGCCAAGTCTTTCATCACTTTTTCGCCTGTTACACCGGCTAGGACTGACCGGCAGGCTCGTGCACTTTGGAGGATTACTAGGAGTTGGAGAACAGGTGAGCTGAAAAAATCCCCCCCCCTTTTTTGTTCACAAACTACTGAAATGCTGCCTTTCCGCCTGGTGGACACAGGATTTTAGAGACCTTATGTCTGTTGCTGTGCCCCAGTACCAGATGCCCAGTTGCCACTACTTCTCTAAGAAAGGTGTGCCTGCGCTACACCAGCATGTCGCACACAACATCACCGCTTCCTTGAGAAACTCTGTGTGTGAACGGGTGCATTTCACCACCGATACTTGGACCAGTAAGCATGGACAGGGACGTTACATGTCGCTGACCTGGCACTGGGTAACTATGGTAATAGATGGTGAAGGGTCTGCTGCACAAGTCTTGCTGTCCCCACGACTTGTGTGTCAATCCTCTGTCTGTCCAAGTTCCGCCATTGCTTCTGCCTCCTCCACCTCGTCTGGGTCTTCCACCTCCGCCCCAAGCCTGCCTGGTCAGGCCACCAGTGTTCTAACTGCGCAGAAGGAATCACGCACCCCTCATTACTATGCTGGCAGCAGAGCGCAACGGCATCAGGCGGTCTTTAGCTTGAAATGTCTTGGAAATAAGAGTCACACAGCGGCTGAGTTGTGGGCAGCTCTGGGGACTGAGTTTGGTAAATGGTTGTCTCCACTCAACCTGCTGCCTGGTAAGGTCGTGTGCGACAATGCTGCAAACCTGGGTGCGGCCCTTCGCCTGGGCAAGGTGACACACGTGCCTTGTATGGCTCACCTGTTGAACTTTGTTGTCCAGCAATTTTTAACACACTATCCCGGCCTAGATGGCCTTCTGAACAGGGCACGAAAACTGTCTGCTCACTTCCGCCATTCAACCACCGCTGCTGAGCGACTTGCATCGCTCCAGAAGTCTTTCGGCCTGCCGGTTCATCGCCTGAAATGCGATGTGCCGACACGCTGGAATTCGACTCTCCACATGTTACAGCGACTGTGGCAGCACCGTCGAGCCCTGGTGCAATACGTCATGACGTATAGCCTGGGCCAACGAGATGCAGAGGTGGGGCAGATCACCCTGATGGAGTGGTCTCAGATCAAGGACCTATGCACCCTTCTGCACAGTTTCGACATGGCGACGAATATGTTTAGCGCTGACAATGCCATTATCAGCATGACAATTCCAGTCATTTACATGCTGGAGCACACGCTAAACACTATTCAGAGTCAGGGGGTGGTACAACAGGAAGGGGAGGAACTACAGGAGGATTCATATGCGCAAGAGACAACATCACCAAGGTCCAGACGTTCATCATCACCAATGCGGCAGGCATGGGACCATGGGGAACAGGGATCAACAAGGGCGCATGGTAGCAGGCGAAATGTTGAGGAAGGTGCAGGAGAACATGAAGAAATGGAGGACGAACTGTCCATGGACATGGAAGACTCAGCGGATGAGGGAGACTTTGGTCAAATTTCAGTTGAAAGAGGTTGGGGGGAGATGTCAGAGGAAGAAAGAACGTTAGCACCTCTATGCCACAAACACAGCGTGAACTTGGTCCGCATGGCTGCGCAAGACACATGAGCGCCTTCTTGCTGCACTACCTCCAACATGACCCTCGTATTGTCAAAATTAGAAGTGATGATGACTACTGGCTTGCCACACTATTAGATCCCCGGTACAAGTCCAAATTTTGTGACATAATTCCAGCCATAGAAAGGGACGCACATATGCAGGAGTATCAGCAGAAGCTGTTACTCGATCTTAGCTCGGCTTTTCCACCAAACAACCCTGGTGCAGGTACTGAATCTCCCAGTTATAACTTGACAAACATTCGACGGTCTCGTCATCTTCAACAGTCTACCCATACCAGCAGCACCGTATGTGGTGCTGGTAACAGCAATTTTATTGAATCTTTTCATAATTTTTTTAGACCATCCTTTGCAAGGCCACCAGAGACAACAAGTCTGACACAAAGTCAACGGCTGGAGAGGATGATACAGGAGTATCTCCAAATGAACATCGATGCCATGACTTTGCAAATGGAGCCTTGCTCATTTTGGGCTTCAAATCTTGAAAAATGGCCAGAGCTCTCCACTTACGCCTTGGAGATCTTGTCATGTCCAGCTGCCAGCGTTGTCTCTGAACGTGTCTTCAGTGCTGCTGGGTGTGTGCTGACAGATAAGCGCACACGTTTGTCCAGTGACAATGTGGACAGACTAACGTTCATCAAAATGAACAAGTCATGGATCCACAAGGAATTTACTACCCCTTTGTCATCCTGGGGAGAGTAAATGCTTGTGGATTTTTAATGTTCTTGATGCAAATCTAGCTGTGAAGTGTACAACTGGGGCACAAGTGCTGCCACTGAAGGGGTGGGTGTGTGTGGGGCCCAATTTTTGGAAAAAAGGGAGACTCCGCTTGGAGTAACCCTTGCTTACATTGTTTTTAAAAATGATCCAAGATGCACAGAGCTGGGATCAGGAAAGACTTTGCTACCTACCCCGGTGTCATCCTGGGGACGGTTAAGTATGGCGTATTTTTGAATGTGCTTGATGCAAATCTAGCTGTGAAGTGTACAACTGGGGCACAAGTGCTGCCACTGAATGGGTGGGTGTATGTGGGGCCCAATTTTTGGAAAAAATGGAGACTCCGCTTGGAGTAACCCTTGCTTACATTGTTTTTAAAAATGATCCAAGATGCACAGAGCTGGGATCAGGAAAGACTTTGCTACCTACCCCGGTGTCATCCTGGGGACGGTTAAGTATGGCGTATTTTTGAATGTGCTTGATGCAAATCTAGCTGTGAAGTGTACAACTGGGGCACAAGTGCTGCCACTGAATGGGTGGGTGTGTGTGGGGCCCAATTTTTGTAAAAAAAGGGAGACTCCGCTTGGAGTAACCCTTGCTTACATTGTTTTTAAAAATGATCCAAGATGCACAGAGCTGGGATCAAGAAAGACTTTGCTACCTACCCCGATGTCATCCTGGGGACGGTGAAGTATGGCGTATTTTTGAATGTGCTTGATGCAAATCTAGCTGTGAAGTGTACATTCTGGCACATTTCACATTAGAAACAACTTGTCAGTAGATGAATCTAGGGCTCTTAACAACTTGAGGGATAATCAGACGGTTATTATCAAGCTAGCAGATAAGGGGGGAGCCATTGTTGTCCTTGACCGACAGTATTATATTTCAGAAATCCTTGGACAATTGTCAGATGTATCTACCTATGAACCAGTCTCCCATAATCCAACATCAGATATTTCCTCTCTGATCAAAACCACGGCTCAACTTCACTTTGAACGAGGTGTCATTGATCAGAAATTAAGGGACTTTCTCAGCAATCCACATCCAATTACCCCAGTTTTCTACACACTTCCGAAAGTCCACAAACATCTCACTCGACCCCCCGGTAGGCCCATAGTGGCCTCAACGGACTCGGTCCTCTCTCCATTGGCCCGCACAGTCGAGAAGATCCTCTCACCCTTCATTCCCCTGACTCCCTCGTATCTCAAGGATACGTCCCATTTTTTAGAGGTATTAATGGATCTTCATCATATTCCAGATACATCCATATTGGTGACACTTGATGTTAATTCACTATATACAAGCATTGACCATGAGGAGGGTTTGGCATCGGTACAATGGTTTTTTGAACAGTTCACCACCTTACCAATTGAAAACAGAGAATTCTGTATTCATCTACTCAGGATTATCCTGGAAAGGAACTTTTTCCTATTCCAGGATCAATTTTATGTGCAGCGTAGGGGGACCGCGATGGGTTCTAACGTCGCGCCCCCCTACGCCAATATCTTCATGGCTGCATTTGAAGACAGATATATACATTCTCATCCTCAGATCGTACGCCATGCTTTGATTTGGCGTAGATACATAGATGATGTTTTTTTGATTTGGGATGGCGATTTAGACTCCCTACTCACATTCTACGAGGAGATCAACACTTTCCAACCAGGCTTAACCTTTTCCATTAACCACAGTATCGATAGGATCAACTTTTTGGATTGCTGGGTCATCAAAAATAGGGATGGTACCATCACAACCGACATTTATACCAAGCCCACGGATAAGAACAGCCTTCTCCACTACACCAGCAACCACCCAAAACATATGAAAAATTCCTTGCCAATTAGTCAGCACATGAGAGTAGACCGGATCGTAAGTGACAACGATAATCGCAGGGCAAGACATGATGAGATGACCAACAAGTTTAGGCAGAGGGGCTATCCTACTAACATAGCAACCAATACGAGATCCTTATCCCACAAGCCGCAAGTACAATCAGATCGTATGCCCCTAATTAACACATTCCATCCCTTCTCTCCATTGGTTAAGAGAATTATTCTAAAGCATTGGCCACTTCTCGGCCTCTCCTATCCTCAAATTAGTGAATTCAAGACACCACCACTATTCTGTTACAAAAAGTCACCAAACATCAGGGATAAACTGGTTCGGGCGGACATAGGCTCCTGTCACCACATTCCCAAACAGAAGTTTCTTAGTAACCCACAGTTTGGCACCTTCCCATGTCTTAGGTGCGCCCAATGCTCTAATATCACCAAAGGAAGCTCCTTCACACACCCCAGAACTGGTAGAGCCTTTCCAATTAGGGATTTCTTTACTTGTGATAGTTCCTTCGTAGTCTATTTTATTAAATGCCCCTGCGGTCTCGGATATGTTGGAGAGACTACCCAACATATCTGAGACCGCATTAACAAGCACAAGTCGGACATTAGGTGCGGTCGCACCTTACTACCCGTTCCCCTCCACTTTATAACAGCAGGTCATAGGATCTCACAACTGAGGTTTCAGGTCATCGATCAGGTTGGCACCAGTCGCAGGGGTGGTGACAGGGTTAAACTCCTCCGGGAGAAAGAAGCTCGATGGATTCACACTCTGGGCACCCTTGAGCCCCAGGGTCTGAACCGGAGGTACGAACAGGTTTTTTGATGGGCTTCTCCTTAGGAGGGTCCTCTGTCATTGTTGACAGTATACATGAGGATACCAGTTCATATTGGTTCTAGGGAAGTACCCACGGATGACCATATTTTTGAACTGCAGCACGGTCCCCTTATGAAACATAACTCCATTTTCATTTCTATTTTGAGGTTTTTCCCCCTTTTCCCCCCCTTAACATCAGGAGATAAGTAACTAACTTCATTTATATTACTATTCTACTATATATCCACCACATATCCTTACTGTACGTATACCTTGGTCGCACACATGAATACTCTGCCATAGGCATCCCAATTCTCTATCTCCGACTTATCCCATATCAGTGATTCATAATGTTATTCTAATATGAACCGTTTATTCATTGCTTCCCTTATGCTGTAAAGGTTTATTGATTAACTGCGTTCTCATAGCTATCCCATTGTATAACCTCAGTATACATACTATATTGATTATGTGATTATCCTGCTATATGGTATCCTAACCCTTCCTTTCTGCCTTACAGAACTAATACTACTTCGTGACAACTATAAACCAGCCTGTCACTCACTCCTGCACCGAAATGTGTATTCCGTGTCCAGATCCACTACCAACACGGTCATGTGACTCACTAACACGCCCTCCTTGTCACATGTGCGTTCCATGGCTCCACTACCGCGTTCCACCAAGCGGCAGTGACGCGCTCACCTCCTCTACCATTGGAAGTCACTTGCGCATGCGCAGGACACTGAATCCCAACATGCACCACTTCGCACGAAAAACGGAAGTGACGTCGCGGTACGCTTGAGGTCAAATAGACGCTTCTCCTTCATTTTTTCACTCCACAGGATGTGCGATTCAACTCTGCGGCACCACAGGCTCATGGTAAGGTGACTCACCGGGACATTACCACACTCATACCACCAATGTATGATGTAAATTTACTATTCCCTTTTTTTACTATCTCCCTCTTTTTTTCCTAGCCAGCTACCTTTGACTCTCTTCAGGGCCAACGGACTTCCCTCCAGGCCATATCTCTCAGAGTCACTAGGTAACCCTTATCTTTTTCTTCCTCGTCCTCCTATCTATTCTATACTCCATTACTACTACTTAACCACTTTTCATTTCTTTCCACACAGCTGTAGGCGACAGTCAGGCATATCACCCTGATTACTAGGATGAATTCTGGACTCTGACTCCACACTACAGGAGCGGTCCGTTCTATGTAACCCCTACAAGAGTACCTTATTCAACAAATCACTAGGTAACCTTTTCTACTCCCCTTTCTCTTGCTAGTCTTTTACCCTATACTGTTGACAACATTATCTTCCATATTATCCCCTCCGATGCCACAGATTTCCTATCAGGCACACCATCCTGACTCCTATACGTGAGCCTGGGACCTCTGTTCCATACCACGGGAACTGCTCTTCTTCCGTATAAGCCAATGACTGATATACTTTGAGCCGCAGTGATCCTTCTCTAGGCTATACTACCAGAGCTAATAGGTAACATTGTATTTTACTCCACCCACTATCTTTGCATAGCAACAGTAGCCACGTTAACCTGGTTCCCTACTTGAACTTTAGATATTGACATCACACTGCAGGAGCTGCTATCCCCCCTGGGATACATATGGTCGCCACCCTGGCCTAGTATACTGAGACCCCCAAGAGGTACAGCTGACCACCGAGGTAACCAACACTTCACCTCTTAATGGAAATACCTATCAATGAACAAATATTACCCAACCTAATGGGTCACCCCTCGTTCTCTTACCCTTATAGATAGGTCTCATGTTCTCTGCTTCAGACCTCCCTGGTCATGATCCACTAACCTCTTAGGATCCCACATACTGACATTTCCCAGGGTTCTCACGGCTTTGACACAAGGTATGTCGAAGCTACTACTACCTTCTGTTCTTCTTTTCCTTGCTTTTCTTCTGCCAATATATTTCCCTCACCCCTTTTACTTTTTTCCTCTTAGATATCTCCAAACGGAGGGCTCTATATTCTTGCAGCTACCCTGCATTTGTACCGGGTTGCCATCTCATTATAAGTCAAGGTGAGCGTCCTTACCATGTTTGCTGTACGGTCACTCCACAGCACCTGTGTCTCACTTCTACCCTGTTACATTGCTACCAGACCTATTAGGTTCTATGTACTTAAATATACAGTATTTTCAATGTTCCAATCTGCGTACGTTGTACCCTTGTCTCTATGTTTTTGTCATTACCTATGATCTTTGATTTTCCTGTTTTGCCTTCTGTACCTTGACTAATGTATCCATTCAATGTTATTAATTTATCTCTTTTCTTTTGTTTTGTTTTCTCACTTGTAAATAATGTATTCAGCCTGTCCGACCTGATGAAGGCTTGCTAGCCGAAACGTCGATTCCTGGCGGACAATTGTACAGCACTTTTTTTCACATTTTGGCACTAATAAAATAAGAGAAAAGGATTTTGACATCCAACCATTGTATTCTTTATTTTTGGCTTATGGGAAATTGGTAGTGTGCCGGAGTTAACCTCCAATGATAATCTATTTTTCTCCTGAGCACCTACGAGAGGTGAAGCAAGGTCTTCGTTACTTCATTACTTGATGCAAATCTAGCTGTGAAGTGTACAACTGGGGCACAAGTGCTGCCACTGAAGGGGTGGGTGTGTGTGCGTGTGGCCCAATTTTTGGGAAAAAGGGAGACTCCGCTTGGAGTAACCTTGCGGTGATTTACATGATTTTAGAAGGGCATGCCATGCCTATATCTGTGTCTCCTCCTCTTTTTCCTTGTCAAGCTCTTTTGTTTTCGCATGAGTGTATGTCCTTGTCACTTTCCCATGTGTTTGTGTTGTGTTGTGAGTTGTTTGTCACCTTTTGGACACCTTTGAGGGTGTTTTCTAGGTGTTTTTATGTGTTTGTGATTGCCTCCCATTGTTTCCTATGCGGTTCGAATGGTTCACCAAACTCGAACGAGACCTCCGTTCGGCGAACCGAACTCGAGCCGAACCACGGCCGGTTCGCTCATCTCTACTTATAAGCAATGGCACAATAAGCCCTTCTTTATTTTGGATAGTGATCTTGGGATCATTGATAATAGGGTCAATTAAGGGAAAAGAGCAGTGGTGGAAGGGCAAGGATGGTTATAAAGTTTTAGGATTTCATACAACCTATTTTTAACAGACATGCAGTCCCACCAGATGTGAAGCACTTGTGTCACCTATTATCCCATACCTCAAAGAAAGATCAGAAACTTTAGGGAACTATCCCTAAAGACTGACTGGAGTCCTACACCAGCTAGACACCATTTTAAAATGTGATTAGTGTAGTCTACTTTAGATCGTTTTTAGGTTATTAGGAGAGATTTATTCCAATCAGATTCTTAAAATGTCTTGCCTTGCTCATGTTCCCAATCCTCATTGTTGATGGGTGTTTCTTATTAGGTCCAACCTCCTCCAGAAATCTGTATACCAAAAAATAGTATGGCAAGAGTTGGTGAATTCTATGCCCGGTTCCTCAAAGCTTGTGAGCAAAACATGAGGATGCAAAGTCACTATGAAGCTTTTTAACTGGCTATATGCTAACCAATCATTAGCAAGGACATTGGTGAACTTGAAAAGCTCCTTCAAATGTTGAGGCCTCTTTGGTTAAGGACATTAAGTCATATCTACTTGAAGTCTTAGGTCAAACAATTCTCTTGACAAATCAGAAAAAGATGTTTAATAAGGAACAGCAGCAACAGGCTTAGAAAGAAGGAAAGTTCCAGCAATTCTCTGTATTCCACACCGTCAATAACAGGGTTTAGGAAAGTGAATGCTGAGCAAGGAGGGTCTGTTTGTTTTAGAGGTGTGTAGAAATTGGAGCGATATATCAAAAAGTGTTCTTTCTAGAGAGGCCCAAAGCTTACTTGCAGCATAGCCATATTATTATTAATGGTCTTCAGCTCGATTTTGAGCTATGGCGACTTGGATGGATGAATGCTCTGTACGAAGCCTAGATAGGTCCACCAGGGTCTTCTCTCCCATTTGCTTGGTAGTATCAAGCCATTGAATTCCTGCTCTTCTGAGCTGTACCTCTTATCAAGCTCCATGCTGTTGTTTATTTGCAATGAAGTGGGGGCAGGGTTGGCTTTCTGAGCTCAGCTACATGGTAAAACTAAGATCTCTTTCATAACTGCTGCACCCCGTTAACTAAGTGATACATTGTTGGAATCTGAAGGCCCCGTCACACACAACGAGATCGATAGCGAGATTGTTGCTGAGTCACAGTTTCTGTGATGCAGTAACAATCCCGTTAGCGATCTCGTAATGTGTGACACCAGCGATTAGGTCCCTGCTGTGAGATCGCTAATCGTTGCTGAATTGTCCGGACCATATTCTTCAAAGGCGATGTCCTGCTGGGCAGGACGCTTCGCTGTGTTTGACGCTGTGTGACAGGGTCCCAGTGACTGCCGAGATCGTTATATAGGTCGCTACTGCGACCTGTATCGTTACTGCGTCGTTGGTAAGGTCTGACTGTTTGACATTTCACCAGCGACCTCCCAGCGACTTACCAGTGATCCTTATCAGATGGAATTGTTGTCGGGATCGCTGGTAAGTCGTTGTGTGTGACTGGGGCTTAAGTCTCTTTTCCTACACCATGCTGCCTTGGATGAGGTAGACAAAACCTGCTGACAGACTCCCTTTAAAAGATTGTCATTTAGCTGCCAACAGTTTTTACTGGTTGTGAGAAAAGTGAAATCTAACTGACGAAGTATTGGGGAATAACTTGACCAAACTCTTGAGCCTAAAGATAATTTGCGGTTATAGCCAAAGAAAATATGAGAGGCTGCTGATATGTCTTTGGCTTTGTGATATTTTTTTTTTATTCTATGGTAACGAATGTTACATTATATGAAAGCCTTGTGTCTAATATATGTTTTCAAAATGTGTTTGTTGCTTATGGCAACAGTGTTCTATGCACGCGGGAAAACAAAATGGAGGAGTCTAATGTGATAATCACAGCAACTGAGAGCAGAGGAGTGATAAAATTCTCGTTTCTGCAAGGAAAGTCCGCAAAGGATATTTATGTTGATATGTCGCAGACATTGGGGGATCAATGCCCTTCATATCCCACAGTTAAGAACGGTGTCGTCAATTCTAAAACGAGCCACTTCAACACCAATGATGAGGAACGCCCTGGATGAACGAGTGGTTGTTATTCCGTAGATCGTCGATGCTGTGCACAAATTCATACTGGAGAATCGATGAATTTCAGCTAAAGCAATAGCAGACATCATGGGGATTTCCCGTGAACGTGTTAGTGTAATTTTTTATGAACATTTGGGCATGAGGAAGCTATCTGCAAAGTGGGTCCCCAAATGTTTGACAACAGATCAGAGAAATATGCGAGTGAAAACTTCCCGGTCCATTTGTCAGCGTTTCCGGACTGATAAAACTTCTTAGATAGACTGGTCACTATGGATGAGATCTGGATTTATTTGTATGACCCTGAAAACAAGTAGCAGTCAATAGAGTGGTTCTCCTCGTCCAAAGAAGTTCAGGGTGCAAAAATAAGCCACTAAGGTGATGGTGTCTGAGTTCTGGAGGGCGTGCTGCTAGTGGACTACCTTCAAAAGGGTTCCACCATCAATGCAAAGTATTACATTGAACTTTTGGACCAATTGAAGGCAGCGTTGAAGGCCAAAAGGTGAGGAAAGCTGTCCAAAGGAATCTTGTTCCTGCAAAACAATGCCTCCGCTCACACTGCACAAGCGACTACGGCAAAACTGGCAGAGCTGGGCTTTCCGCTGGTTGACCACCCACCTTATTCACCAGATCTAGCTCCCTCCGACTATCACCTGTTTCCAAACCTGAAGAAACATCTCAAGGGTACCAAATTTCACACCATTTCTGATGCCATGGCTGCCTGGTTTGAGGCACAACCAAAATCCTTCTTTTTGCTAGGCTTACAGAACTTGGAATACCGATGTAAGAACTGTGTTGACATCAGAGGAGAGTATGGAATAAATGTAAAGTTTTATCACCCTATCTCTTTTCTTTCTGGGTAAAGCCAAAGGCTTCTCAGCAGCCCCTTGTATAAGTGAGAAAAAAGTAATTCATTCTGCTGTAGCTATTATGGCCTGCCAAGTAGTCAGTGTCCTGGGGATGTATGGTCTGCACCATTTCCACAAATTTGTGTGAAAAAGCTTTCGTTTGCAGTTTGTCACAAAGGATATGGAACACTTGCCAGTTGAAAAGTCTACCCGTGGATCGAAGGCCGGGATTAAGTCTCCACCCATAATAATAATTGAGCTGTCAGCAAAGATGTAAAGAAGGGAATTTTGTTACTTACTGTAAATTCCTTTTCTTCTAGCTCCAATTGGGAGACCCAGACGATTGGGTGTATAGCTACTGCCTCCGGAGGCCACACAAAGCATTACACTAAAAAGTGTAAGGCCCCTCCCCTTCTGGCTATACACCCCCCGTGGGATCACGGCTGCTCAGTTTTAGTGCTAAAGCAAGAAGGAGGAAAGCCAATAACTGGTTTAAACAAATTCAATCCGAAATAACATCGGAGAACTGAAACCGTTCAACATGAACAACATGTGTACCCGAAAAAACCAAAAATCCCGAAGGAAACAGGGCGGGTGCTGGGTCTCCCAATTGGAGCTAGAAGAAAAGGAATTTACGGTAAGTAACAAAATTCCCTTCTTCTTCGGCGCTCCATTGGGAGACCCAGACGATTGGGACGTCCAAAAGCAGTCCCTGGGTGGGTAAAGTAATACCTCAAGTTAGAGCTGCAAAACAGCCCTCTCCTACGAGGAGGCAACCGCCGCCTGCAGGACTCTTCTACCTAGGCTGGCGTCCGCCGAAGCGTAGGTATGCACCTGATAATGTTTGGTGAACGTGTGCAGACTCGACCAGGTAGCTGCCTGGCACACCTGTTGAGCCGTAGCCTGGTGTCGTAATGCACCCACGGCTCTGGTAGAATGGGCCTTCAGCCCTGATGGAACCGGAAGCCCAGCAGAACGGTAGGCTTCAAGAATTGGTTCCTTGATCCATCGAGCCAGGGTGGATTTGGAAGCCTGCGATCCTTTGCGCTTACCAGCGACAAGGACAAAGAGTGCATCCGAGCGGCGCAGGGGCGCCGTGCGGGAAATGTAGATTCTGAGTGCTCTCACGAGATCCAACAAATGCAAATCCTTTTCATACCTATGAACTGGATGAGGACAAAAGGAAGGTAAGGAGATATCCTGATTGAGATGAAAAGAGGATACCACCTTAGGGAGAAACTCCTGAATTGGGCGCAGCACTACCTTGTCCTGGTGAAAAACCAGGAAGGGAGCTTTGGATGACAGTGCTGTCAGCTCGGATACCCTCCGAAGAGACGTGACCGCTACCAGAAAGGCCACTTTCTGTGAGAGCCGGGAAAGTGAAACATCTTTCAGAGGCTCGAAGGGCGGCTTCTGGAGAGTAACTAGTACCCTGTTCAGATCCCATGGATCTAACGGCCGTTTGTACGGAGGGACGATGTGACAAACCCCCTGCAGGAACGTGCGTACCTGAGGAAGTCGTGCTAGACGCTTTTGAAAAAATACCGATAGCGCTGAGACTTGCCCTTTAAGGGAGCCGAGCGATAAGCCTTTTTCCAAACCAGATTGCAGGAAGGAAAGAAAAGTAGGCAATGCAAATGGCCAGGGGGACACTCCCTGTTCCGAGCACCAGGATAAGAAAATCTTCCACGTTCTGTGGTAGATCTTAGCAGACGTGGGCTTCCTAGCCTGTCTCATGGTGGCCACGACCCCTTGAGATAATCCTGAAGATGCTAGTATCCAGGACTCAATGGCCACACAGTCAGGTTCAGGGCCGCAGAATTCAGATGGAAAAACGGCCCTTGTGACAGTAAGTCTGGCCGGTCTGGTAGCGCCCACGGTTGGCCGACCGTGAGATGCCACAGATCCGGATACCACGACCTTCTCGGCCAGTCTGGGGCGACGAGCAGGGCGCGGCGGCAATCGGACCTGATCTTGCGTAGCACTCTGGGCAAGAGTGCCAGAGGGGGAAACACATAGGGCAGTTGGAACTGCGACCAATCTTGCACTAAGGCGTCTGCCGCCAGAGCTCTGTGATCGCGAGACCGTGCCATGAAAGTTGGGACCTTGTTGTTGTGCCGGGACGCCATTAGATCGACGTCCGGCCTTCCCCAGCGGCGACAGATTTCCTGAAACACGTCCGGGTGAAGGGACCATTCCCCTGCGTCCATACCCTGACGACTGAGGAAGTCCGCTTCCCAGTTTTCTACGCCGGGAATGTGAACTGCGGATATGGTGGAGGCCGTGGCTTCCACCCACATCAGAATCCGCCGGACTTCCTGGAAGGCTTGCCGACTGCGTGTCCCGCCTTGGTGGTTGATGTATGCCACCGCTGTGGAGTTGTCCGACTGAATTCGGATCTGCTTTCCTTCCAGCCACTGCTGAAAGGCTTGTAGGGCAAGATACACTGCCCTGATTTCCAGAACATTGATCTGAAGGGTGGACTCCTGCTGAGTCCACGTACCCTGAGCCCTGTGGTGGAGAAAAACTGCTCCCCACCCTGACAGACTCGCGTCTGTCGTGACCACCGCCCAGGATGGGGGTAGGAAGGACCTTCCCTGTGATAATGAGGTGGGAAGAAGCCACCATTGAAGAGAGTCCTTGGCCGTCTGAGAGAGGGAGACTTTCCTGTCCAAGGACGTCGACTTCCCGTCCCATTGGCGGAGAATGTCCCATTGAAGTGGGCGCAGATGAAACTGCGCAAACGGAACTGCCTCCATTGCTGCCACCATCTTCCCTAGGAAGTGCATGAGGCGTCTTAAGGGGTGCGACTGGCCCTGAAGGAGAGAGTGCACCCCTGTCTGTAGTGAACGCTGCTTGGCCATCGGAAGCTTCACTGTCGCTGAGAGAGTATGAAACTCCATGCCAAGATATGTCAGTGATTGGGTCGGTGACAGATTTGACTTTGAAAAGTTGATGATCCACCCGAAAGTCTGGAGAGTCTCCAGCGCAACGTTCAGGCTGTGTTGGCATGCCTCTTGAGAGGGTGCCTTGACAAGTAGATCGTCCAAGTAAGGGATCACCGAGTGTCCCTGAGAGTGCAAGACTGCTACCACTGCTGCCATGACCTTGGTGAAAACCCGTGGGGCTGTCGCCAGACCAAACGGCAGGGCTATGAACTGAAAGTGTTCGTCTCCTATAACAAAGCGTAGAAAACGCTGGTGCTCTGGGGCAATCGGCACGTGGAGATAAGCATCTTTGATGTCTATTGATGCTAGGAAGTCTCCTTGAGACATCGAGGCAATGACGGAGTGGAGGGATTCCATCCGGAACCGCCTGGTTTTCACGTGCTTGTTGAGCAGTTTTAGGTCCAGAACAGGACGGAAAGAGCCGATCTTTTTTGGCACCACAAATAGATTGGAGTAAAAACCCTGACCTCTTTCCAGAAGAGGAACAGGGATCACCACTCCCTCTGCCCTTAGAGAGCACACCGCTTGCAGAAGAGCATCGGCTCGGTCGGGATGTGGGGAAGTTCTGAAGAACCGAGGCGGAGGACGAGAACTGAACTCTATCCGGTACCCGTGAGACAAAATGTCTGTTACCCACCGGTCTTTGACCTGTGGCAGCCAAATGCCGCAAAAGCGGGAGAGCCTGCCACCGACCGAGGATGCGGAGAGAGGAGGCCGAAAGTCATGAGGCAGCCGGCTTGGAAGCGGTGCCTCCGGCTGCTTTCTTTGGACGTGAGTGAGTCTGCCAGGAATCTGAGCTCCTCTGCTCCTTCTGAGTCCTTTTGGACGAGGAGAATTGGGTCCTGCCCGAACCTCGAAAGGACCGAAACCTCGACTGTCCCTTCCACTGCTGAGGTTTGTTTGATCTGGGCTGGGGTAAGGAAGAGTCCTTACCCTTGGACTGTTTAATGATTTCCGCCAATTGCTCACCAAACAGCCTGTCTTGAGATAATGGCAAACTGGTTAAGCATTTTTTGGAAGCAGAATCTGCTTTCCATTCTTTTAACCATAAGGCTCTGCGTAAAACCACCGAGTTGGCGGACGCCATTGACGTACGGCTGGTAGAGTCCAAGACCGCATTGATAGCGTAAGTCGCAAACGCAGACATTTGCGAGGTCAAGGACGCCACTCGCGGCACTGATGGACGTATGATCGAGTCCACCTGCGCTAGACCAGCTGAAATAGCTTGGAGTGCCCACACGGCTGCGAATGCAGGAGCAAACGACGCACCGATAGCTTCATAGACAGATTTCAACCAAAAGGTCCATCTGTCTGTCATTGGCATCTTTAAGTGAAGCCCCATCTTCCACTGCAACTATGGATCTAGCCGCAAGCCTGGAGATTGGGGGGTCCACCTTTGGACACTGGGTCCAACGTTTGACCACGTCAGGGGGAAAGGGATAACGTGTATCCTTAAGACGTTTGGAGAAACGCTTATCTGGAGAAGCATGGTGTTTCTGGACTGCTTCTCTGAAGTCCGCGTGGTCCAGAAAAGAGCTCAATTTACGTTTGGGATACCTAAAATGGAATTTCTCCTGCTGTGCTGCTGCATCCTCCGCTGGAGGAGAAATATCCAGCAGTCTATTGATGGCCGCTATAAGATCATTCACCATGGCGTCACCATCAGGGGTATCCAGGTTGAGAGCAGTCTCAGGATTAGACTCCTGATCACCTAGTTCTGTCTCATCATACAGAGAATCCTCTCGCTGAGACCCTGACCAGCGTGATGACGCCGAGTGTCTCTCCCAGCGAGCTCGCTTAGGCTGCCTGGGACTGTCGTCCGAGTCAGAGCCTTCAGCCTGTGATGCCTGGGACCCCCTTGGAGCACGGATTAGTTCCAACTGAGGGGGACCGGGGAACATTGAATCAGCAGTGCCCATGGTCTGAGTGACCGGCCTGGACTGCAAGGTTTCTAGAATTTTTGTCATAGTCACAGACATCTTATCAGCAAAAACTGCAAACTCTGTCCCCGTCACCGGGGCAGGGTTCACAGGCGTCTCTGCCTGGGCCACTACTAGCATAGACTCCGGCTGACGAAGTGGCACAGGGACCGAACATTGCACACAATGGGGGTCAGTGGAACCTGCCGGTAGATCAGCCCCACATGCGGTACAGGCAGCATATGAAGCCCGTGCCTTGGCACCCTTGCTTTTTGCGGATGACATGCTGTTGTCTCCTCAGAGCAATATAGGGGTATAAGCCAAGAAGCGACCGTACAGTGCAATATGTATATATATATATGTACAAACAAAAGTACACAAAACAACACTGCGGCACTAGTGGGGTCAGCACTTAGGTGCTGCTTACCGCCCGCTTAATAGCGGGTGTGTGGTCGCCAGAATCCCTTGTCTGGGTCTCCCAGGGCTATGTCCGTTCTCCAGCTCAGACTGCGTGCAGGAATGGCTGCCGGCGTCCTGTGAAGAGGGGCGGGCCGTGGGCGTGCTGCAGACAAAGAGCGGGAACTGGCGTCCCACTGTGCCCAGTGAGAGGGCTGGAGTATGTAAATAAGACTCCAGCCCTCGGCGCTGACTACTGTACAGCGTCTCTCCCCTGCCCTGACTGACAGGGCTGGGGGCGGGAACGAACGTAACTAGGCCGCAGAAGCCGGGGACTAGATTTATCAGCGCTGCCGTCGTAAAAGCACGGTCGGCGCGAAGTCCCCGGCGCACCACAAGTCTCAGCCGCGCCGCTGTCTCCATGGCGGCCGGCGCGGTAGTTCCCCACATAAACTCACTCAGCTAAGCTGCAGTGAGTAAAACCCAGGCGCGCAGCGCTACTGTCCCCGGCGCACTAGAACACCCAGCAACGCTGGAGTGTGTCTGTGCCTGTCTGCACGGGGACACAGAGTACCTGAATGTTGCAGGGCCTTGTCCCTGATGGTACCCAGCTCCGTATCCAGCAGGATCTCCGGGTCTGTGGATGGAGCCCGGCCTCAGAGTCTGGAGGCCGGTAAGATCCCACTTCACCAGAGCCCTCAGGGGGATGGAGAAGGAAAACAGCATGTGGGCTCCAGCCTCCGTACCCGCAATGGGTACCTCAACCTTAACAAACACCGCCAACAAAAGTGGGGTGAGAAGGGAGCATGCTGGGGGCCCTTTAGTATGGGCCCTCTTTTCTTCCATCCGATATAGTCAGCAGCTACTGCTGACTAAACAGTGGAGCTATGCGTGGATGTCTGACCTCCTTCGCACAAAGCTTGAAAACTGAGCAGCCGTGATCCCACGGGGGGTGTATAGCCAGAAGGGGAGGGGCCTTACACTTTTTAGTGTAATGCTTTGTGTGGCCTCCGGAGGCAGTAGCTATACACCCAATCGTCTGGGTCTCCCAATGGAGCGCCGAAGAAAGATATTTAAAAGTGTTCTCAGCAAGCAATCTCTTCATAGTCAGGAAAACATGCCTTAGCAATTGTGAAAAGGGTTAGGTCAAAATATTTTTAATTCCTGCATGATACATGAGAATTTTCTTTTTTTTATTCGGTTTTCTGTTGCTTCACACAGTTTTTGTGTGTGCAAAAACTGTTCAAAAAAATCACTTGATTTAAAAAATAAAAAAAGAAGATATTTATAAAAACAGGAAACCATCAGGATCCACCAAGGTGCCTAATAACTTTGGAGTAAAGAATATGTAGGATGCCACGAAGACTCCCTTATGGGACCAGGAGCGTGAACCAAATTATCAAATCTATCGGCATAATTAGGGACACTAGATAATCTAAATTGGGACTCATATAGCAAAAGGAACTGTTTCCCAATTTAGGAAGACTGAAGTCTCTGACAGGAGCAAAAAGGTAAACTATTCATTATAGTTAGGATGAAAGGAGGCCCACGTCTGGTCTTTTAGTAAACACCAATGTGAGAAACAGGGTAGGAGATAGGGAGAGAAAGCAGGAAGGACTACAAAAAATAGAGATGTGCATCTATCATCTACAGAACATTAATTTCTAGAAAATATGGTGCATATCCTTTTTTTCCTGATACATAGCATATAAGTATGCTGCAATGACAAACTCGACAATTTCTAAGGGGGAAAAGAAAACAGGTAGGCAGAAGACTTTTCGTCAACCACATAACCGCTAATGTTATTGAAAGGTAACCTGTCACATGAAAAAACGGAAAAAAAAACCAAAAAAACAAAAACCGCTATTAACCTGCATATGAGGTTAGGCTGCAGGTTAATAGTGTTTAGAAACTACCCAGCGCTTGCAGTTCGAACCTCGCTAGTGGAAGGAAAAGATCTTTAATCCTCCTACAGCGTTCGGATTTCAGTTACTAGGGTGGCTCTGGCGCGGGATCAGTCACCGCTCAGTGTATAGAGAATGGCAGCTGTAACCCCACACACACACACACACACACACACACACACACACACACACACACACAGACGCAGACTGACAGCCGCCACTCCTAATACAGAGGGGTGAATGAACTGACACCACCTCAATGACAATGACTGAAGCCATGAATGTTGCAGGAGGATTAAAAAGGTTTTCCTCCCAGCAGTTGGATTTGAACTGCAGGCTCCAGGAAGGTTCCAAACGCCATAAACCTAATGATGAACCCTATATCTGCAGGTTAATCATATTTGTTTTGGGTTGGTTTTTTTTTTCATGGGACAGGTTCCCTGTAAGAACTATCTTCAGAAAAAGAGTGAGGAGTCCTGGAAGTGATGCTATCGCCATCATCTGTCTGGGATCACATGTAGAGACAGAAGGATTACTTTTTGCAACACGTCCTTACACAATAAGTGCTATGAAGCAGTACAGAGCACATTAATCTGTCTATTCCAAACAGAACAAAAAAAGGAAAGCGTTATTATACTACAGTAGATGTATAAATTGAATACATTAAAACCACATGGACGCTGAAATCTTTGCACAACAATTTTTTATTGGTATTTCTTCCATACATTTCATTTTAAATATTGCGTTATGTATATATTTTTCTCCACTAAATTTTCAGAGAATCTCCCATACAAAATGATTCTGCTCTGCAACGTATGAATAGTTGTTGACAAATTGTGATTTATCCGTTTGACAAATTAATGGTTATATTTTTTCATGTCCTCCTTTTGATCATAATGTTTTATCTGTAATGTTGACCTGATATATTATCCTGTTACCTTCTTTGCCAAAAGATATTTTACACCTTCAAACCACTCCACATTACACTCTTCAATGTAGATACTAATTAACATTCTTTACTTTCCCCCTCACCCCCATTTTGTAACATATACCGTATTTTTCGGACTATAAGACGCACCGGACCATAAGACGCACCCTGATTTTAGAGAAGGAAAATAGGAAGATAAAATTTTAAGCAAAAAATGTGGTGATGACACACTATTATGGGACGAGGATCTGCTGCTGACACGGTTATGGGGGTAATGTCCCCAAATTCTCTACTATCCTGCTATACCCCCATCCTGGTATATACGCCATCATCCTGCTCATACGCCATCATCCTGCTATATGTCCTGCATCCTGTGGCACACAAAAAATAAATAAATAAATAAAATAAATAAATGTTTATACTCACCTTTCCTTGCTGCTCCTCCTGTCTGTGACGGCAGCGCTGTGTGGAGCCGGCCACGATCCCTACTGCATTGCAATGTCCTCCTGTCTGTGCCGGCGCGGCTGTGTGTGGACACGTGTGCACAGCAATTAAGTCATCGCTGTGAGCACCGCTAGTCGCCACATAGCCGCGGCCGGCACAGACTGGAGGAAATCGCGGTGCTGCATGGGAACGGTGAGTGTACTGAGTCACTGAACCCCGCACTGATGATGCTGCATTGGGAGCAGGGAATACAGCGGCACATGATCACTCCACGCTGTAGTTGCCAGGGATGATCATGTGGGCAGGCTGTTTAATATGCGCACATCCCCGCCAATCATCCCGTCCACCTGTCAGCGCCGGCTTCAGCGCTGAGAGATGGGCGGGAAGATGGGCGTGCATATGTAATGAGCGGGCCCACGTGGTCACGGCAGGCGCTGCTGCAGCCTGCTCGTGCCCCCGATGAACCGCTCCACCGGAGCGCCCTCATTCCCCGCAGCCCTACATTCAGACTATAAGACGCACCTCCCACTTTCCCCCAACATTTGGGGGGGAAAAAAAGTGTGTCTTATAGTCCGAAAAATACGGTAGACATTAACAAAGCTTGTGTACTGCGAACACGAGTCTATTTGTTGTAGTACAATGTAAGAAAATTAAAAAACCTAAAAACCATTATATACGGTTAGCTGACCCTATAACAACAGCCAAATCGCTTTAGGAAGATGGTAATCCTTTGAGGTAAGAAGGGATTTACTTTCAGTCTCTTGCACCGTTACATACACATCCTAAAATTAAAAATCTATTAAGGCACTACCAGATGGACCTTAATATGCCAGACAACAGAGTAATCACCCCCAAAGGAAAGATTTCCTATGACAACACGCCTTGATCCACACCCTTGTTTTTAGTTGGTCTCTATACCAAGCTCCAGCCTGATGTAAACGATATGACAACCAAGGGAGTAATAATCCCAGATTTTAGCATGCACATCAATCAACATCTTTTAAAGGAGTATTTTAAGTGAACCCCAAAAACACTCTAATCAATGCGTTTATCCTATTCATTATGGCTTCATCAGGAGTAAGGATACAGTCTCACTAAACGACGTACCAGCGATTCCGACCACGATATAACCTAGTCAGGATCGCTGGTGCGTCACTACAAGGGCGCTTGGTGAGCTGTCAATCAGGCAGATCTCACCAGCGACCAGCGACTCGTGGAAACGATGCTGCGCTTGGTAACCAAGGTAAATATCGGGTAACTAAGCAAAATGCTTTGCTTGATTACCCGATATTTACCCTGGTTACCAGCCACACCACTTAGCGCTGGCTCCCTGCACTCGTAGCCAGGGTATACATCGGGTTACTAAGCAAAGTGCTTTGCCTAGTTACCCGATGTGTACTCTGGCTACGTGTGCAAGGAGCCAGCACTGGCAGCCTGAGAGCGGCGTACGCTAGTAACCAAGGTAAATATCGGGTAACCTAGCAAAGCGCTTCGCTTAGTTACCCGATATTTATCTTGGTTACCAGCGTCCGCAGCTTCCAGACGCCGGCTCCCTGCACATTCAGATCCTTGCTCTCTTGCTGTCAAACACAGCGATGTGTGCTTCACAGCGGGAGACCAACGAGCAAAAAATGAACCAGCACTGTGTGTAACGATCAGCGATTTCACAGAAGGGGCCAGGTCGCTGCTTAGTGTCACACACAGCGAGATCGCTGATGAGGTCAGTGGTATGTTACAAAACCTGTGACTCAGCAGCGATTTCGCTATGTGAGAAGTACCCCTAAGGGTACTTTCACATTTGCGTTCAGCGCAGTCCGTCACTATGGAGAATAGCGCAGTCCGTTAACACACTGCGCTATTCTCCATAGACTTGTATGGACGACGCACTGTAACGCAAGTGTCAGCGTTGCATCCGCTGGACGACGCAGCGTCGTTATTTTGACGCTGCGTCGGACGGAAGGAACGCAGCATGTAACTTTTTTTGAGCGGCGGAAACCTTTATTTTTCACTGCGCATGTTCTTTTTTTTTTTTTTATCACAGAATCTTTATTTTGTTTCTCGGTGTCCGAAGGTTCAGCTGAGCGCCCGGCCGCCGGCATGTGAGAGCTCTCAGCTGAGCGCCCAGCCGCCGGCATGTGAGAGCACTCAGCTGAGCGCCCGGCCGCTGGCGCGTGAGAGCACTCAGCTGAGCGCCCGGCCGCCGGCATGTGAGAGCGATCAGCTGAGCGCCCGGCCACCGGCTATTGAGAGCGATCAGCTGAGCGCCCGGCCTCCGGGTGATCAGCTGATCGTTCACAATAGTCTGCTGCCGGTAAAGCTGTAAAGAATAATAATAATAAAAAAAAAAAACAGCTTTCCGTTGTTTTCTACGATCCATTGCATCCGTCACACAACGCAATGCAACGGATGCCGTTCAACGCAAGTGTGAAAGTAGCCTAAGAAGGACATATACATTGATGTACCACAATTACAATACATGGTTACCACTCTGTGTGATGATCAAAGCAATTCTAGTGTAACAAGCTTATCTAGACAATGGCAATCCACAGTTACTCATCTACATGGTGACAGAATTCAAACCATGGTAGTGAAGGTTAATCCCATGGAAATAATTGTCCCACATAGTGTCCTGTTGGTAAAGTCACTCAGAAGATAGACTAGAGGCATCTCATGTTTCAGTATCGCATTCTATTTAAAGCCACCTACCCATTACAGCTCCTCTTACAACAGAAGGAATAATCAGGTGGACATTTCAGAAAGACAATGATCGGAGACACACAGCCAAGGAATTTCTCAATTTGTTTCACAAAAAAAAAAAAAAAGTTGCTGGAATGGTTGAGCAATCTCCTTACCTAAATCCAATACAAAATTTCTTAAGAGGAACCTTCAGGGGTTGAAGAGCGCTTGTGTGGAAGAATGTGTCAAAATCACACATGAGCAATGCATGCACCTAGCTTCTCCATACAGGCGGTGTTTTTGAAGCAGTCATCACCAACAAAAGGCTTTTGTACAAAGTATTAAACTTCAATAAGCCTGATCAATACTTTTTCCGTGTGTCATTTCTAATTATTACACATACTTCATTTATGGCCAACTATGGTTTCATTTCTTTGCCTGTGTGAATTGGAGATGTTGTTAGACATCTTGTGAGACATTCATATTAATAGCACCTTTAGAAATATATTTACTTTCAAAATTGAGGACGCATTTAATCCTTATTTCACCTTCTGTATATCCTCCATTCATTTTTTATTTATACATTTGACCTTTTTTTATGAATATTCTTTTATCAATATAATAAAGATCATTTTTATTATACAGGGTTTTTTTTACTGCATATTTAAATTATTGAAAATTTTAAAAGAAAATTTAATTATTCTCTACCACACTTTTTTTTTTTTAGTTTATTATATATTTTTATTTATTTTTATCTTTTCCAACGTTATAAAGACACCTGACAAGTGGTTGATCACATGTTGTACACAGGGGCATTCTCTTCTTCAATTGGAACCCTTTTAACTCTTATGTATCCATTGGTCTCCTTTAATTTGCTCTATTAATGTAGTTCTCCTGATAAAGAAGTTTGCCCAACTTCAAAACGAGCAAAGATTAAATCGCACTGTTTCTCATCCATACCGTGTGCTGGATTTTATTGGAATTCGAGTAATCAGCTGCGCTAATCACCACTCCATTCTTCTCGACCATGTTGGGTTTCTCCAACCTGATGGTGCTGCTGCAGCTGGATCCATTTGGTTTTACACCTCTGTTGTAGGTCGCACAACCCTAAATAGCAGCGCAGATCACCACTCCATTCCTTTGAATTCTTCTCGACCACGTTGGGCTCCTCGGACCTGATGGTGCTGTAGCAGTTAGACTCGTTTGATTTTTATACCTTAGTTACAAGTTAGACACTCCTAAAAAGGTGAGTAGTTACAGCATGCCAGACGACACTGTATAGCGTATGTGCACACATCTCCTACGGTTGTTCTTCTCACAGGTGTATCACCGCTTATCCATACTCACCGTATTGTGGTGCTACTATGTGAAAAAGACTTGGAAGTGTCAAAATGTTATTTCATTATGGTTGGCTGCATAAAGAAATATACCTGTATACCCAGTGTGGAAACAGTGTTTCACAATAAAAAAAAAAATATTAGCATCCAAGAGTATGTGATGAATATAATTTATATATTGCCCTATTTACACAGACCGCCATGTTGTCAAAAGGACATCTCTTCTCTATAAAGGAAGATACGCTACAGATACCGATAATAATCGGGCGATTTGGATAGTTTGAGTGTTAAAATTATCATTATGTCTAAATGGGTCATTACAGTTAAATTGCTGTAAGGAGCAAAGCAGATAAATATTTTATTGCTCGATTTTTCATAAGTCATCAGATCCTTGTGCTGTGTGACACATAATGAGTTGCTGACAGGCTCCACTTCATCCTGCCAAGATATTAGTGTAAAGGATCTTCCAGCTGAAAAGCAGTGGGCTGAAGTGTCAGACTGATTGTTTAGAGCAGAAGACACATCATCCAAACATCAGTGTCACTGGAAGTGACAGGACATCTTGCTTCAATTACAATGTTCCTTGCTTGTACAGATCTGCTGCCCATTCTACACAGTTTCTTGCAGAAATCAGTTTCTAGATAATATTCCGACATTATTTATTTTTCAAACTGGTCTTATTTATTTACTGTGTTATGTGCTGAATATGAAGCTCATATTCTTCAGACTTGTTGCAGTTAATACCAAGTTAACTCCACACACACACACACACACACATTGTATATATACATACATATACATACACATATACATACATATACATACACACACACACATATATATATACACACACAAACACATATATATACACACACACACATATATATACACACACACACATATACATACACACACACACACTGTGTCCACCCATATACTGTCCACCGCCATTAACTTGAGAACGGCGGCAGCTATAGGCATAGACGTGGTGTCTAGGTATCGTAAAGTAGCCATGCGCTACGCAATGAAACCACCTATAGCGCCACCTGGTGGAAAACAACGGAGTTAGCATTTTTATCTCGAAAATGGAACGAGAGAGAAAAAAAGTGAATTACAAAGTTGTAGGGCATCATCAATTCAATACAAATCGACACCTTGCATATAGAAATGCTATGATATGAAACCCATGACCCCCCCAAAACATTGAATGCTGGTCACGCAGATGGTGCTCATTTAACTTTGATGCTCAAAGTGGCCACTGTCAGCTGCAATGCACATCTGGACTCTGGACAGCATACTATATCTTGCTGCACATTGTGCAATACGGTAGGTGACACGTTTGCACAAGCATCTGTGATACGTCGTTGTAGGTCCTGCAATGTTGGTGGAGGGGGGGGGGGGTCGCATACACCTGCTGTTAATGTGACCTCACAGATGTCCAATGGGGTCAGGTCAGGTGAGCGTGGAGGCCACTCCATGCAGCCACCAAACCCAATGACTTGTAGGAAGGTCTCCATGAGGTATCGCTTCACGTCCGCAGCCTTGTGAGTTTTACACGTTCTAATCATAGCATTTCTGTATGCAAGGTGTCGGTTCGTATTGAATTGATGATGCCCTACAACTTTGTAATTCATTTTTTTTTCTCTCTCTCATTCCATTTTCGAGATAAAAATGCTAACTCCGTTGTTTTCCACCAGGTGGCGCTATAGGTGGTTTCATTGCATAGCGCATGGCTACTTTACTATACCTAGACAACATTTCTATGCCTAAAAGCGGACGCCGTTCTCAAGTTAATAGTGGTGGACAGGATATGGGTGGACACAAATAAATAAAGAAGGGAATTTTGTTACTTACCGTAAATTCCTTTTCTTCTAGCTCCAATTGGGAGACCCAGACGATTGGGTGTATAGCTACTGCCTCCGGAGGCCACACAAAGCATTACACTAAAAAGTGTAAGGCCCCTCCCCTTCTGGCTATACACCCCCCGTGGGATCACGGGCTGATCAGTTTTAGTGCAAAAGCAAGAAGGAGGAAAGCCAATAACTGGTTAAACCATTCAATCCGAAGGAACATCGGAGAACTGAAACCATTCAACATGAACAACATGTGTACCCGAACAACCAAAAATCCCGAAGGAACAGGGGCGGGTGCTGGGTCTCCCAATTGGAGATAGAAGAAAAGGAATTTACGGTAAGTAAACAAAATTCCCTTCTTCTTCGGCGCTCCATTGGGAGACCCAGACGATTGGGACGTCCAAAAGCAGTCCCTGGGTGGGTAAATTAATACCTCAAGTTTGGACTGTAAAAACAGCCCTTCCCTACATGGAGGCAACCGCCGCCTGCAGGACTCTTCTACTTAGGCTGGCATCCGCCTAAGCGTAGGCATGCACCTGATAACGCTTGGTGAAGGTGTGCAGACTCGCCCAGGTAGCCGCCTGGCACACCTGCTGAGCCGTAGCCTGGTGCCGTAATGCCCAGGACGCACCCACGGCTCTGGTAGAATGGGCCTTCAGCCCTGATGGAACCGGAAGCCCAGTAGAACGGTAGGCTTCAAGGATTGGTTCCTTGATCCATCGAGCCAGGGTGGATTTTGCAGCCTGCGATCCCTTGCGCTGACCAGTGACAAGGACAAAGAGTGCATCCGAGCGGCGCAGGGGCGCCGTGCGGGAATGTAGATTCTGGGTGCTCTACACCAGATCCAACAATGCAAAGCCATTACATATCGATGAAATGGATAAAAGGAAGGTAAGGAGATATCCTGATTGTGAGAAAAAGGGGATACCACCTTAGGGAGAAACTCTGGGATCGGACGCAGCACTACCTTATCTTGGTGAACACCAGGAAGGGAGCTTTGGATGACCGCGCTGCTAGTTCGGACACTCTCCGAAGAGACGTGACCGCTACCAGAAAGGCCACTTTCTGTGAAAGTCGAGAAAGTGAGAACATCCCTCAGAGGCTCGAAGGGCGGCTCCTGGAGAGCAATTAATACCCTGTGCAGATCCCATGGGTCTAACGGCCTCTTGTACGGAGGGACAATGTGATAACCCCCCTGCAGGAACGTGCGTACCTGAGGAAGTCGTACTAGGCGCTTCTGAAAGAATACCGACAGCGCTGCGACTTGTCCTTTAAGGGAGCCGAGCGACAAACCTTTTCCCAATCCAGATGCAGGAAGGGAGGAAAAAGGAGACAATGCAAATGGCCAGGGAGACACTCCCTAAGCAGAGCACCAAGATAAGAATAACTTCCACGTCTTGTGGTAGATCTTGGCAGACGTCGGCTTCCTAGCCCGTCTCATGGTGGCAATGACGTCTTGAGATAATCCTGAAGACGCTAGGATCTCGGACTCGATGGCCACACAGTCAGGTTCAGGGCCGTAGAATTCAGTGGAAAAAACGGCCCTTGGGACAGTAAGTCTGGCCGGTCTGAGAGTGCCCACGGTTGGCCGACCGTGAGATGCCACAGATCCGGGAACCACGACCTCCTCGGCCAGTCTGGGACGACGAGGATGGCGCGGCAGCAAGCGGAGCTGAGCTTGCGTAGCACTCTGGGCAACAGTGCCAGAGGTGGAAACACATAGGGTAGCTGGAACTGCGACCAATCCTGAACTAGGGCGCCTGCCGCCAGAGCTCTTTGCTCGTGAGACCGCGCCATGAAAATCGGGACCTTGATGTTGTGCCGAGACGCCATTAGGTCGACGTCCGGCATCCCCCAGCGGCTACAGATTTCCTGACACCATTCTGGGTGCAGAGGCCATTCCCCTGCGTCCATGCCCAGGCGACTGAGGGAGTCTGCTTCCCAATTTTCTACGCCCGGGATGTGAACTGCGGATATGGTGGATGCTCTGTCCCCCACCCACATCAGAATCCGCCGGATTGCCTGGTAGGCTTGGCGATGCGTGTTCCGCCTTGGTGGGCGATGTATGCCACCGCTGTGGAATTGTCCGACTGAATTCGGATCTGTTTTCCTTCCAGCCACTGCTGGAAGGCTTGCAGGGCAAGATACACTGCCCAGATTTCCAGAACATTGATCTGAAGGATGGACTCCTCTGAAGAGAGTCCTTGACCGTCTGAGAAGGGAGACGTTCCTGTCTAGGGACGTCGACTCCCCAACCCATTGGCAAAGCATGTCCCATTGAAGTGGACGCAGATGAAACTGCGCGAAAGTGACTGCCTCTGCATGAGGCGTCTTAAGGGGTGTGACTGGCCTTGAAGGAGAGACTGCACCCCCGTCTGTAGTGAACGCTGCTTGTCCAGCGGAAGCTTCACTATCGCTGAGGGAGTGTGAAACTCCATGCCCAGATATGTCAACGATTGGGTCGGTGCCCGATGTAACCTTGAAAAGTTGATGATCCACCAGAAACTCTGGAGAGTCTCCAGCGCCACGTTCAGGCTGTGTTGGCATGCCTCTTGAGAGGGTGCCTTGACAAGTGGATCGTCCCAGTAAGGATCACAGAGTGACCCTGAGAGTGCAGGACTGCTCCCACTGCTGCCCTGAACTTGGTGAAAACCCGTAGGGCTGTCGCCAGACCGAAGGGCAGGGCTACGCACTGAAGATGCTCGTCTTCAATAACGAAACGTAGCAAACGCTGGTGCTCTGGAGCAATCGGCACGTGGAGATAAGCATCCTGATGTCTATTGATGCTAGGAAATCTCCTTGAGACATTGAGGCAATGACGGAGCGGAGGGTTACATCCGGAACCGCCTGGCCTTCACGTGCTTGGTGAGCAGTTTTAGGTCCAGAACGGAACGGAAAGAGCCACCCTTTTTTGGCACCCCAATCAAATTGGAGGAAAAAACCGTGTCTTGTTCCTGAAGAGGAACAGGGATTACCACTCCTTCTGCCTGCAGAAGAGCATCGGCTCGGTGGGGGGGGGGGAGTTCTGAAGAATTGAGCCGGAGGACGAGAACAGAGCTCTATCCTGTACACGTGAGACACAATGTCTCTCACCCACCGGTCTGTGACCTGTGGCAGCTAAATGTCGCCAAGCGGGAGAGTCTGCCACCAACCGCGGATGCGGAGAGAGAGAGCTGAGAGTCATGAGGAGACCGCCTTGGTAGCGGTTCCTCCTGCTGCCTTCCTTGGGCGTGATTGAGCCCGGCCGGAATCTGAGCCCCTCTGAGCCTTTTGAGCCCTTTTGGACGAGGACAATTGGGACCTGCCCGAGCCTGGGAAGGACCGAAACCTCGACTGTCCCCCCAGGACAGCATTACTAGGGTAAGTCGCAATGCAGACATTGCGAGGTTAAGGACACCACCTGCGGCACAGATGTACATGTGCTCAAGACCAGCTGCGCAAGACCAGCTGAAATAGCTTAGAGTGCCCATACGGCTGCGAATGCCGGAGCAACCGACACGCTGATAGCTTCACAGACAGATTTCAACCAGAGGTCCATCTGTCTGTCAATGGCATCTTTAAGTGAAGTCCCATCTCCACTGCAACTATGGATCTAGCCGCAAGCCTGGAGATTGGGGGATCCACCTTTGGACCCTGGGTCCAGCGCTTTACCACGTCAGGGGGAAGGGATAACGTGTATCCTTAATACGTTTGGAGAAAACGCTTATCTGGTAAGCGTGGTGTTTCTGAACTGCTTCTCTGAAGTCAGCGTGGCCAGAAAAGTACTCAATATACGCATGAGATACTGAAAAAGGATTTCTCCTGCTGTGAAGCTGACTCCTCCACTGGGGGAGCTGAGGGAGAAATATCCAACATTCCATTGATGGACGCTATAAGATCATTCACTATGGCGTCACCATCCGGAGTATCCAGATTGAGAGCGGTGTCAGGACCAAAGGCCTGATCAGCTACGTCTGCCTCATCATACAGAGAGTCCTCCTGCTGGGACCCTGACCAGTGATGAAGCCGAGTGCCGCACCCAGCGAGCTAGCTTAGGCTGTCTGGGACTGTCGTCCGTGTCAGAGCCTTCACCCTGGAATGCCTGGGACCCCCCCGGAGCACTGATTATGTTCCAAATGAGGGTGGCCAGGGAGCATTAATCAAGATTGCCCATGGCCTGTCTGGACTGCAAAGTCTCTATCCCATGACAATCTATCAGCCGAAACTGCAACTCCGTCCCTGTCCCTGGACAGGGTTCACAGGTGGTTCCTTTGGCCACCTCTAGTAGAGACCCCGGCTGACCAAGTGCTACAGGGGAGCATTGCACACAATGGGGGTCAGTGGAACCTGCCGGTGGAACAGTATCACATGCAGGAAAAGCAGCATAGAAAGCCTGTGTTACTTTTTTGCTGCTGTATTCTAACCATCTATGCAATGTATAGCATACAAGCATAAACACTTCAGCACATGCAATACGAGCAGCGTAGAAAGCCTGTGCCTTGGCACCCTTGCTTTTTTGCTGCTGTTGTCCAGCCATCTAGGAGAATATAGCCCAGAGTAGCGACCGTACAGTGCAATGTATAGCATACAAGCATAAGTACAAATGAACACTTCAGCACATGCAATACAAGCAGCCTAGAAAACCTGTGCCTTAGCACCCTTGCTTTTTTGCTGCTGTTATCTCGCCATCTAGGAGGGCATATAGCCAAAGATAGCGACCTACAGTGCAGTGTATAGCATACAAGCATAAAATACAAATGGACACTTCGGTATTTTTAGTGGGGTCAGCACTTCAGGTGCTGCTTACCGCCCGCCTATAACGCGGGTGTGTGGTCGCCAGAGCCCTGTGACTGGTTGCCCAGAGCATGTCTCCGTTCCCCAGCTCGGACTGCGTGCAGGAATGGCTGCCGGCGTCCTTCTCCAGCTCGTGTGACGAGGGGCGGGCCGTGGGCGTGCCCCAGACAAGAGTGGGAAACTGGCGTCCCACTGTGTCCAGTGAAGGGGGCTGGAGAATGCAAAGCAGACTCCAGCCCTCGGCGCTGACTGTCTGTACAGCGTCCCGCCTCTCCCCTGACTGGCAGGGCTGGAGGCGGGAACGAAACGAAAACTAGGCCGCAAAGCCGGGGACTCGAGTAATAAGCGCGGCCGTCCATGTGCACGGCCAGCGCGGAAGTCCCCGGCGCACCACAAGTCCCAGCCGCGCCACAATGTAAAAAACACCCAGCAGCGGCCGGCGCAGCAGTTCCCAATACATAAAGTCACTCAGCAAAGCTGTAGTGAATAATAGCACGAGCGCTCCGCGCTGTTGCCCCCGGCGCACTAACACTCCCAGCAATGCTGGTGTGTGTGTGCGCGCTTGCCCGGGGACACAGAGTACCTTAATGTAGCAGGGCCTGTCCCTGACGATACTCAGCTCCATATCCAGCAGGTTCTCTGGGTCTGTGGATGGAGCCCGGTCTCAGTGCCTGGAGACCTGTAAGATCCCACTTCGCCCAGATCCCTGAGGGGGGATGGGGAAGGAAAACAGCATGTGGGCTCCAGCCTCCGTACCCGCAATGGGTACCTCAACCTTAACAAACACCCGACAAAAGTGGGGTGAGAAGGGAGCATGCTGGGGGCCCCGTAAAAGCACGGTCGGCGCGAAGTCCCCGGCGCACCACAAGTCTCAGCCGCGCCGCTGTCTCCATGGCGGCCGGCGCGGTAGTTCCCCACATAAACTCACTCAGCTAAGCTGCAGTGAGTAAAACCCAGGCGCGCAGCGCTACTGTCCCCGGCGCACTAGAACACCCAGCAACGCTGGAGTGTGTCTGTGCCTGTCTGCACGGGGACACAGAGTACCTGAATGTTGCAGGGCCTTGTCCCTGATGGTACCCAGCTCCGTATCCAGCAGGATCTCCGGGTCTGTGGATGGAGCCCGGCCTCAGAGTCTGGAGGCCGGTAAGATCCCACTTCACCAGAGCCCTCAGGGGGATGGAGAAGGAAAACAGCATGTGGGCTCCAGCCTCCGTACCCGCAATGGGTACCTCAACCTTAACAAACACCCGACAAAAGTGGGGTGAGAAGGGAGCATGCTGGGGGCCCCGTATGGGCCCACTTTTCTTCCATCCGACATAGTCAGCAGCTGCTGCTGACTAAAAACAGTGGAGCTATGCGTGGATGTCTGACCTCCTTCGCACAAAGCAGAAAACTGATCAGCCCGTGATCCCACGGGGGGTGTATAGCCAGAAGGGGAGGGGCCTTACACTTTTTAGTGTAATGCTTTGTGTGGCCTCCGGAGGCAGTAGCTATACACCCAATCGTCTGGGTCTCCCAATGGAGCGCCGAAGAAATTATAATTCATAAATTATATAAATTTAATTTGTATTGATTAAAAAAATAAAAAAGCAGATAAGATTTAAATGGTGAGAAAGATAAACATTACTCATTATCAGAAATAATGGAGTGGTGACCAGTAGTTGTCAAACCCATGATCAGAGATAAAAATCAATGCAAGCATGAAAGAAAAAAAAAAAATTAAAAGCAGACAGCACTCAGACCAATGTTTATCCAATGCCGCACTGCCGATTACCTATTAATTTTCACAGATCAAATCTGCACAGAAAAAAAAAAAAAAAAAAAAAAAAAAAAAAAAAAAAAAGGGGGGAGAAAACCCCCCCCATAAAATTAAATAAAGTATCAGACTTTATACACAGCCACCATATAGGATTGTTGGTTTTTTTTCCAATTTAACATTGGGACGGTATTTTGCCATGTAAATTGTTAATAATGGCTGCTGTTTAAAAAAACAGAACGCATATGGAAGGCAAATCAGATTTAAAAAAATTATAAAAAAAAAAAAAAAAATAGTCTTGAGTTTTTGAGATGAACCTCGGATGATATTTTATACGCTCATGTGAACCAGCCTTAGGACTCATTCAGAAGTCAGAACTAGTGTTGTGCGAGTAGTTAACTATTTGTACTGGCTGTGCGGTTAGCGATTACTGTCAGCTACTCGCATATTCAGTACGAGTAGCGGGCACAATGTAAGTCAATGGGACATACTCGCTAACTAGCGAGTAACTCAAAAGCCGTACTTTCGTCAGAGTAGCGTGGCTTTTGGGTTACTCGCTACTTAGTGAGTATTTCCCATTAAGTAGCGAGTAACCCAAAAGCCGTACTATTCGTTACTAGCACGAAAAATACGGCTTTCAGGTTACTCGCAAGTCAACGAGTATTTCCCATTGACTTACATTGCGCTCATAACAAATATGCGAGTAGCGGACAGTACTCGCCAACAGGATAGCGAGTACAAATAGTCAACTACTTGCTCAACACTAGTCAGAACTTGTACAAGAAAAACTAAGTTTCTAAGCATACCCATTATTGTCTTTGAGGCTTTTCATATGCCAGTGTTTATTTGCTGACTGAGTGGTCCACAGAAAATCATGGCAACTTGTCCAAATTTGTATCAATCTTGACAATGAAAGTCTATGGGTCCATGAAAAAAAAATAAATTAAAAAAAAAAAAAAAGACGGACAGCATTTGGATACCATGCATGTACTGTCAATTTTTCACGGACTGCTGGTTATGAAATGCTGAGAAACCTCCATTTATTTATTTTTTTTACACTCCCGAGAAAAACTGATGAAATTCTGATGGCAAAAACGTATCAGCAATTCTTCAGAGTTTGGTCAGTGTCCAAGAAAAAAAAAATAAAAAAAAACAACAAACACGTAAAACTAGTTATTTTCTTGTAAAAGACAATAATTGGACGCCTGGATGAACTATTAGTGTGCTCAGATTTCTTCTAGTCTTATGTGTAGAGTGAAATGGAAGGAAGTTCCTGCTTAGAAGTTCATTGGCAGCATGTAATGGAACTGAAATGTAATGTGATTTGCACAGGAATTTAAAAAATAGATTGTTTTAAGCACATCTTATCTCTCACGTTATATGGTGTAATCACTGCATATGGCATAAATCTTCCTCTGCTCATTTGTAGATTTTGTTGGTCCTTTTACTCTCACATGCAGTTTTTGATAAATATCGTGCGTGACAGATGTATTCTACAGTCATATGAAAAAGTTTGGGCACCCCTATTAATGTTAACCTTTTTTCTTTATAACAATTTGGGTTTTTGCAACAGCTATTTCAGTTTCATATATCTAATAACTGATGGACTGAGTAATATTTCTGGATTGAAATGAGGTTTATTGTACTAACAGAAAATGTGCAATCCGCATTTAAACAAAATTTGACCGATGCAAAAGTATGGGCACCTCTACATAAAAGTGACATTAATATTTTGTAGATTCTCCTTTTGAAAAATAACAGCCTCTAGTCGCTTCCTGTAGCTAATAATGAGTTCCTGGATCCTGGATGAAGGTATATTTGACCATTCCTGTTTACAAAACAATTCCAGTTCAGTTAAGTTTGATGGTCGCCGAAGATGGACAGCACGCTTCAAATCATCCCACAGATTTTCAATGATATTCAGGTCTGGGGACTGGGATGGCCATTCCAGAACATTGTAATTGTTCCTCTGCATGAATACCTGAGTAGATTTGGAGCGGTGTTTTGGATCATTGTCTTGCTGAAATATCCATCCCCTGCGTAACTTCAACTTCGTCACTAATTCTTGCACATTGTCAATAATCTGCTGATACTGAGTTGAATCCATGCGACCCTCAACTTTAACAAGATTCCCGGTGCCGGCATTGGCCACACACACAGCCCCAAAGCATGATGGAACCTCCACCAAATTTTACTGTGGGTAGCAAGTGCTTTTCTTGGAATGCCGTGTTTTTT
Organism: Anomaloglossus baeobatrachus; assembly: GCF_048569485.1. Taxonomy (NCBI): domain Eukaryota; kingdom Metazoa; phylum Chordata; class Amphibia; order Anura; family Aromobatidae; genus Anomaloglossus; species Anomaloglossus baeobatrachus. Next base: position 741,664,923 of record NC_134353.1, read on the forward strand.
TTGCCTCCATGCATAACGCCTTTTTGTATGGCCAAACAACTCAATCTTTGTTTCATCAGTCCACAGGACCTTCTTCCAACATGTAACTGGCTTGTCCAAATGTGCTTTTACATACCTCAGGCAACTGTATGTGGCGTGCTTGCAGAAACTGCTTCTTTCGCATCACTCTCCCATACAGCTTCTCCTTGTGCAACGTGCGCTGTATTGTTGACCGATGCACATTGACACCATCTGCAGCAAGATGAAGCTGCAGGTCTTTGGAGGTGGTCTGTGGATTGTCTTTGACTGTTCTCACCATTCTTCTTCTCTGCCTTTCTGATATTTTTCTTGGCCTGCCACTTCTGGGCTTAACAAGAACTGTACCTGTGTTCTTCCATTTCCTTACTATGTTCCTCACAGTGGAAACTGACAGTTTAAATCTCTGAGACAATGTTTTGTATCCTTCCCCTGAACAACTATGTTGAATAATTTTTGTTTTCAGATCATTTGGAGAGTTGTTTTGAGGAGCCCATGATGCCACTCTTCATAGGAGATTCAAATAGGAGAACAACTTGCAAGTGGCCACCTTAAATACCTTTTCTCATGATTGGATACACCTGCCTGTGAAGTTCAAAGCTCAATGAGGTTACAAAACCAATTTAGTGCTTTAGTAAGTCAGTAAAAAGTAGTTAGGAATGTTCAAATCAAGAAATTGATAAGGGTGCCCATACTTTTGCACCGGTCAAATTTTGTTGAAATGCGGTTGCACATTTTCTGTTAGTACAATAAACCTCATTTCAATCCAGAAATATTACTCAGTTATTAGATATATGAAACTAAAATAGCTGTTGCAAAAACCCAAATTGTTATAAAGAAAAAAGGTTAACATTAATAGGGGTGCCCAAACTTTTTCATATGACTGTAATCTGAGAAGACCGGGATGATAGTTTAAATCTTTAAACTAACATTAGAAAACCAACAAATTTGGGGTAAAAAAATACATTGGTAAAAATGAATGTAACTTACACAATGTAAGAACACAGCGTTGCCTTTATTTACTGAAGTGCTCATAGGACTTACAGTTTTCTGCATATAATTTTTTTAACTGCATACAAAGTGAGTACATTGTAAAAAAAAAAAAAAAAAGATTTTAAAGTAAAAAATAAACTTGTTCTAACATCAGTAAATATACCTTGTATGTTTCACCAAGATGCAGAATGACAATGTGTAAACAGGAAAATCCAACACCTTGCTGGAAATGATCATTACAACATCCCTGACCTCATCTGGAAAGTTACGCCATCGTTTGCTGTTGCATTCTGCAAAACATAACATAAAAAGAAAAAAAACAACGTACATAAGGAAACAGAGCCCCTAAATGAGCTTTTCTGGTGACAATTTTGTCCTTTTTCCTACCCACTTAAAATCTTGACTCGTAGAAACAATATATTACAAAAAAAATGGAAATCTTAGGGGATACACGGACTGACTGGCAGCACTATATCTTTACCAATCGGTGGTCAATTAATACTGTTTATACAGGCAGACCGCAGTAAATATTACGTACTTAGCGATCTGTAATAGATTGCTTGGTGTGCATAGGCTGACATAGTTCTCGGCAGTGTAACTCCGATCTTTTTTTTTTTTTTTTTTAAATTAGTTTATTAAACCGTAGACAATTTCTCAAAAACAGAGCAAAAGACACATTAGATATGCACATACAGGTTTGCTATGAGTCACTCAAGTAGGCTCAACAAGTAGACATATCACTATATTGCTGAAGAAATGTAATTTTATGTAATTTTAAAACTGCTATAGTGTCTTACGGTCAATGAGATAGCTGATTACATTGTTTGTAGAATTCACCATACACTCAAATACAAACAAAGAAAACCAGTAAATAACTAATAACTAGCTCTGCCGATAACACCGTCCTAGACATTGGAAACTGCACTTTTCCGCAATCAGTTTTGTATTCAGTACTGGTAGAGACAAATGAATATATTGTACTCAAATCAGTTAAAAGGTCAAAGGGGAGGAATTCCACATTTCCCATATCCGGTTGAATTTCTCCGGACACCCTCTGTTTTGATATACAGTCCTCTCATACGGGAGTATTTTGTTCACCAGTTCTATCCACGCTCACACTGTAGGAGGAGGACCGCCCATCCACCGGCTATGGCTATGAGTTTCCGAGCCATAAAGAGGGATTCCTGCAGAAATATTTTGTGATAGTGTGACCATGTCCCTTCATCCATAACCTCAAACAAACAAAGAAGTGGTTCAAGGGGTATAGCAAAAAGAGCCAGGGAGGATAATACTGAGACAACCCCCCTTCAAAAAGGTGGCAGTCACCGGACAGACCCATATCATGGGAAGGAAGTCCGCATCCCCTCCATAGCACCGCGGGCAGTCAGGGGTTGCCCGTTGTCGCATTTTGAACAACCTTAAAAAGGGTTAAATACGCTTTATGTATGATATATAGTTGGGTCATTCTGTTAACTGAGAGGGATACCTTGGTTGGGGATTCCAGAATCTCCTCCCAGTCCTCTTCTTGTATGTTCGGGACTAACAGCTCCCACCTCCTCCTAACCGTCAGTGGCTGGGATTAATTTCCTACAGACAGTAAGTGGGTGTACAGAGATGAAATCAGTCCTTTAGGGCCCTGGGACCGCAGAATTCCAATTAAGGGAAATGAGGATATAAGGGTAGCTCCTGTCCTATTCTGCATATGATGTTGGATTGCTGATCTAAGTTGCAGATATCTAAAGAAGTGACAGCTAGCCACTTTAAAATCGGGAGTGGATTTGATCAAAAGACAATAGAACATTTTGTTCATAAATATTACTCAAAGTGAGAGCTCCATGTGAACTCCAGAAGGTGGAGGACAGGTGTTCTAGTAGCGTAGGGAAAGAGGTGTTCTGCCATAAGGGCATCTCGGCAATAATACCCAATAAACGCACCACCCTTTTAGCTGGTCTCCAAACCCGCCGCGCCAACCTGAGTAGTTGCAGCATCCTACATGGGCCAGTTCCATTCAATTCCAGAAACCCAAGTAAGCACCCTGTCCTAGCAGCGTGTGCAAGGTGGCTCTCTGAGTTCGGAAGGTCGGATCCTGGCATCCACGAGGACAGCGCCCTCAGCTGGCCCGACAGGTAATATAAGTAGAAATCCGGAAGAGCCAGTCCCACCTGTTGCTTAGATCTGTGTAGTGTAGTCAGCTTCAGTTTAGGTCGTGTGGTGCCCCAAATAAACCCAGACAATAACGAGTTCAGGGAAAAGAAAAAGGATTTAGGAACTGGAACCGCACTATGCTGGAGGAAATAACTGAGTTTGGGAAGTAAAATTATTTTCACCAGATTGACACGGCCCGGGACCGATAGAGGCAGCTTACTCCATAGCAAGAACTTAGTTCTGGCCACGGTCAATAGAGGGTAAATGTTATACTGTAGGTCCTGTCGGCTATCTCGATTTAATAATCCCCAGATATTTAAAGTTAGAAACCAGTGGCAACAGGGATAATGCCTCCAAGCCGGATATCGGGCTGAGGGACAGGGGCATCAAATGAGACTTGTCCCAATTTATGTAAAGTCCTGAAAATTTACTGAATTCGTCAATAATGTCAACCACCCGAGGCAGAGACCGCTCCACATCCTCCATGAATATGATCAGGTCATCCGTATACAGTCCTATGGTATCTACCAGATCTGCTATGCGTATGCCCTGAATCAGTCTGTCTGATCGAATCTTGATCGCCAGGGCTTCGATGGCCAAAGCAAAAAGAGCCGGGGACAAGGGGCACCCCTACCAGGTTCCTCTTCCCAAACAGAGGAAGGAGTTTGAAAGAATATCATTGACCCCTACCTTAGCTCGAGGAGCATGATACAGCATCTGGATCCAATTACAAAATTTAGGACCAAATCCAAACTTTTGAAGACAGGCCCGCAGGAAATTCCACTCCACAGAATCAAATGCCTTGGCCGCGTCCAGCGAGGCCAAGGCCCATTTATTATCTGTCACCAAGGTACTTGATTGGACCACCGACTGAACTCTGACATTAATGGAAGTGCTCTTCCCTGGCATAAACCCCATCTGATCAGGGTTAATCAGATCTAATATGACAGTTCAGTCTACTGGCCAATAATTTGGTGAAAATTTTATAATCCACGTTTACAAGTGAGATGGGATGGTAGGATCCACACTCTGAGGGGTCATTTCCTTCTTTCAGAAGCACTATGATATTAGCATCGTAAAAGGAGTCTGGGAGAGAGGTCTCCGGCGTGGCCTGAACAAACACCTCCAGCAAATGTGGTAGCATGAGTTCTTGGTAATTCCCATATAATTCCACCGGAAAGCCATCAGGTCCCGGAGCCTTGCCCAATACCAGATCTGCCACTGCAGATTTCAGCTCATCCACAGTGATTTCGGCATCCAAAAAGCCTGCTGAGCGGTAGTAAGCCTCGGGAAGTCAACGTCCTCCAAATACGTCAGGCAGTCTGTCATAGTCGCCCCACTTTTAGATTGATAAAGCGAGCTGTAAAAGCTACAAAAGCATTGAAGAATGTCAGTGGGGGAAGTGGCCATAACACCATCTTGCCTACGGATTTGAAGCACAGTGTTAGAGGAGTTATGTTGCCTAACCATAAACGCTAGGAGTTGGCTAGACTGGTTCCCCAGCTCAAAATATTGTTGTCTTGTGAAGAATAGTTTACGTTTCGACTTAGCACCTAGACACTATGTATATCTTCTATGTGCACTGAGCCATGTCTGTCTGTTATTGGCAATATAAGCTTTCTCCGCCTCTCCAACCTGTCGCTCTGCCATGTCATCTTCCTGTGAAGTAGTCAGTTTAATATAAGAGATTGTCGATATGAGACAACCTCATAGGTAGGTTTTAAGGGTGTCCCAAAAGAGATTGATGTGCCGGTGAAACTGTCACATGGGAGGCGTCATCTAGCCGGAGTCTATCAAGGCTACTGTCCATAACCAAGTTGAAGTCTCCCATACAAAGCACGTGGGCGTCTGGATAGCTGAGCGCAAAGCTGAACATGCTTTTAATTATTGACAAATTAGCTGGAAGGGGGTTATAAAGACATATTATAAAACAGAGTTAATGGCAGCCTGCACAAAGACAAATCTCACCTCAGGGTCTCTATGGGAAACCCAAAGGTCCCAGCGCAACGACCTATGGACAAGCAAGGAAACTCCACTGGAGTAGCTTGTATGGTAAGCAGGAACTGACCACTGAACCCAAGGTTTCTGTAAAAACTTGGTCGTGTCTCTGGTCAAGTGCGTCTCCACCAGTGCAACCAGAAAGGGACCATAGCGTTTAACCTGTGAAAAAACTTTTCCCTGGGGTCCTGAGACCTCGTACGTTCCACATTAGACATTTAAAATTAAAACCCATCTCGAGATTCAAACATATGGGCCCGATTCATATGGGCCCGATTCAGTAAAACTTATCTCCCCAGTACTCTCCCTATTCTATCTCGCTCTGTAAGAAAGAGGTGTTAACATTAAAGACATCGGCAGAGCATAAATCGAACAATAACCTAACACACATTGTACGGATAATTCTTCTAGCATAGAAATCGCGGAAAAATCAAGGCAGCGTCCAGTGCCCTTCCAATCAAGCCATAATAGGGATACCGTCACTGACATCAGTGATGGGTATAGTTGGTATGGTGTTTATGGTGAGGGGAAGCTCCTGAAACTCGAACTATCATTGAGTACATAAGAATACTCAGGAGGGGAGGAAAAAGTAAAGAAAAACTCCCTCCACCACTTAAACCTTCCGTCTCACCATCCTGACGCACAGCATAAAATCGATCCAGGCGGATATGTCAATGAAAGTAGTGCAGTCACTTCCCTTTATTCCCTCGGTGCAGTTGGAGCCATTCGGAAGCCTCCTCAGGCGTAGAAAAGAAAAGCGTTTTGCCTTCATTAATGATCCAGAGGCGAGCTGGGTAAATCATTGAGTATAGAATGTTGCGTTCTCTGAGCAATCTCTTGACCTCCATAAACTGGGCCCTCTGCTTCTGGAGGCCCACCGAAAAAAATGGAAATTGTGGCGTTTTCCAGCTTTAGTGGACTCTTGTCTGGCAAGACGCAATGCTGTATCTCTGTCTCTGCAGTTAAGAAGTCTTGCCAGGAAGGGTCTGAGGGGGGCTCCCAGAGAGGAGGGTCGAGTGGGAACTCTGTGAGCCCTCTCCACTGCGAACGTCGAGGAGAAGGTATCGCCCAGGGTGGTTTTGAGCCAATTTTCCAAAAAGCGTTCCGGCTGCTGTCCCTCTGAGTGCTCTGGAAGGCCAATAATGCGTATGTTACACCGCATTCTGTTCTCCAGATCATCTGCTTTTTGCCTCCAGGCGTTCATTGATCCAGCAACCTTGGTGAGTTTGGAAGTCATAGGGGTCAGTGTCCTCCAGATGAGAGACTATTTTCAACCTCCACAATTCGCCCCCTCAAAGCCTGCAGATCCTGCCGAAGAAGCTTAACCTCCGAATGCACCTCCTATATTTTCCCTGACATGGAGGATTTGCATGAAGATATAGCGTGAAGTAATCGTTCAGACACCTGTTGGAGAGTCAGATCTTCGCCCTCCTGTTCTTCATCAGTCGAGGGGTTCCCTTTACTCTTAGTGGGGGTACCTCCCCTCAGGGTCCAGGTGACTCTGAGGGGTCCCCCCTGGGCGTACTCCTTTAGCTTGTCCACCGCAGAGGGATTTTTAGCTGGGCACATATTGTATATGAGCAGGAGATCCAAAAGGAGGAGTAAAACATAAAAGGAGATGTATGTCTCTCAGCTGCCACAGCACAGCGATTAATATGGGCAGGTATATCTGGCGACGCTGTGCAGTGTACCAGGAGAGTGTATGTCTGCCCCTTCTTCACAGATCAGCAGGGAGAGCAGGTTTGCAGGTTTTCCAAAGTTCCCAAAGGGTTAATGCAGCCTCCAGATCACTATCTCTCCACTATAGGTCACAGTTCACAGGCAAGGGAGCCCAATCCACAGTATGAAGGGTTAAAGAAGTGTGCAGGAGAGGGAAGAGGTATTTCTATTTCTTCAGAGATTTAGGAGGCTGGGCTCTCTCTCCACTGTAGGGCTCTCACCATGTATCCTGGCATCCAGATGTTCCATCCCACAGCCTTAGAGTGTCCCAGTAACACCACAGGATCCGAGGAATATGGAGGGAGGAGTGCAACAAGCAGGATTGATAAGATGGTCGCTGGGCTGTCTTTGCAAGTGTGAGAGGAGAGTGAGGTACCCGTTTTTCAGGGCACACACCGCCTTACCCCAATTCCTGCTGACGTCCGTCCGTGTCCCGACTCCCCCAGACTACTCCTCAGGTACAGGGAGGGAGGAAAAGCTGGCCGCACAGACCGCGGCGCCACCGCAGCGTGCAAGAAAATGGCTGCCAGCTCCAGATGGCATTCACACTGCCGCGCTGTCTGCGGTCAGATCCTCCAAAGCAGCTCCTTTGAAGCCCGAGGGGGGCACCGCACACCCAGGCATGGCGCCCAGGAACAGGTGAGACGCTGAGCTGTCTGTACTTAACAGGACGGTAGCAGGATGGCAGGAGCTCCCTCACCATGCGACCATTCTCTTCGCTATATCGCCCCGCCCCCCATCTCCGATCTTTTGTACTACATCAAAAATTAATTTCACCCAATGAACGAGTGTTTTGCTCATCATTGCATGAGAAGATTTTTACACCAAAAGATTATCGTGAAACAAGTGCTTTTAAGGCTATGTGCGCACTAGGCCGTTTTACCCGCGGATTTACTGCGGAAATTTCTTGAGAAATGTCTGCAATCTTTGTGCAGACATTTCCCAGCAAATCCTATGAGAAAAAAAAATAGCTGTGCGCACGCTGCGGATTTTTCTCAAGAAATTTCCTTGAGAAGATTTTGAGAAAATGAGCATGTCAATTCTTTTCCGCAGGTACCTGCGGATTTCTGCAGTACAGCCTGCAAAATCCGCAGGGAACAACCTGCGGGAAAATCGCGGCTAATCCGCATGCAGATTTACCGCGGATTTGGTGCGGATTTTTTCCGGAGGTCCGGAAATCTTCCACTCCCAGAAGTTTCTCAAGAAATTTTCTTGAGAAAATTCACATTTCTAGTGCGCACAAAGCCTTAGAATGCTCATTCACAATTATCTATCAGTGGATACGTGGCCTCAACACTCAGACGTGGGTAAAAATCAGTCTGTGCACGGACCAAAATGCAAGGTCTGGCAATTTAGCAGCCTCATATATGCATAGGACGCTGCTGGTCTGTCCGTGCATTGTGGTCTGTGCATGGGCCAATTTTCCCTGATGTCTGAATGAGTCCTCCCTCCATTATATTTCTAGGTGTGAGGCAGCTGTCTTCCAACAATGCAGTGCAGTGCAGTTTGCTATGGAAAAAAAGGAATTAATTTCTTATACTTGAGCCAATCAATCATGGAGAGGTCCAGAAGTTTCAAATTAAACGGGTATCCGCACATTAGAGAACAACTAACTGATCAATGAAGGTCTAACTGTATGGGGTCTGGATAGCCCTGACTAAGTGCAGGATAAACATTCTAAGGGTATGTGCGCACGTTGCTTTTTACCTGCTTTTTACCTGCTTTTTTGCTGCTTTTTCTTCTGCGCTGTTTAATGCCAAAATGGATGTGTTCTTCTATTCAAGCAAAGTCTATGGGAATTTGGGTTTCTTGTTCACACTATGTTGTTCAAAATGCTGCCTTTTTGAGGCAGAACTTTGGTCAAAAACTCAGCTTTTCAAAGAAGCAACATGTCAATTGTTTTTGCCATTTGGGTTTTGCACTGCAAAGCTGAGTTTTTGACCAAAGTTCTGCCACAAAAAGGCAGCATTTTGAACAACATAGTGTGAACAAGAAACCCAAATTCCCATAGACTTTGCTTGAATAGAAGAACACATCCATTTTGGCATTAAACAGCGCAGAAGAAAAAGCAGCAAAAAAGCAGGTAAAAAGCAGGTAAAAAGCAACGTGCGCACATACCCTCAATCTCCGCTTCATCCATGGGATTGCTGGAAAAAGCCAATTAATGTACTAAGCTTTCTCCAGCAGTCCCTTAGAAAAGGAATGAAGCAAAAAAATTGAGCATGTGCAGCTCCGTCAATTCTCAGGATAAGTAAATTATCTCCTAGCATATAAATAGACAACTTTATATTATGGAAATAACCCTTTAAAACTGTCCCATGTCTTCATATCAAGGCAAAAGTTGTATAAGAAAGAATTAAATGGAATAAGATTTTGGATACTCACCATAAAATCTCTCTGAGCCTTCACTGAGGGACACAAGAAACTATGGGTGTGTGCTGCTGCGACACTAGGCAAGAAACAAAAAGCTAGCTACTCCTCAGTAGGATACACCCACCAACCGGAGCCAAGCTGATCAGTTGTGAAAGCAAAACCGATTAATGCCAAAACGGAGTAAAATATGGTGTGTTAAAATAGCTATCACCAAAAAGTAATTAAATACTCCTCAAAGATTCAGGAAAAGGGCTATGATATAGATACAAAAAACGATTCATAGAAAATAGCAGACATCAAATATACTAAAATAAACATTTCTTTATTGACAATATATTAAAAGCATACAAAATAAATGAGCAAGGAAATGGTGAAAAAGAGGGGGGCCTAAAACACAGAACTGATTGACAATGATATTCTAGTACAAATAAAGTGCAAAAAGGTGCAATTGCATAGATAAGGCCACCAGATGGCAGAATGGGGAAAGATACAGATGGGCACGAGCAGAGACCACAATCACCATGAATATCTGTGCAAAACTTGCAAAATAATAAAGTGCATATAATAGACCAATATAGTAAAGAATGCACAGAGTGCTATAAAGATGGTCAATGTTTAAGGTGCACTAAGAAAATTAATCATGGTGATGGATGTCAGCTAGCGCTCGGCGGGCGCTTGCTGACATCCATCACCATGATTGATTTTCTTAGTGCACCTTAAACATTGACCATCTTTATAGCACTCTGTGCATTCTTTACTATATTGGTCTATTATATGCACTTTATTATTTTGCAAGTTTTGCAAGTGTTTTAGGCCCCCCTCTTTTTCACCATTTCCTTGCTCATTTATTTTGTATGCTTTTAATATATTGTCAATAAAGAGATGTTTATTTTAGTATATTTGATGTCGGCTATTTTCTATGAATCGTTTTTTGTTTCAGTTGTGAAAGCAGTAGGAGAAATCAACCTTAAATACAAATAGAGACAGGCCCAACAGACATTTAAAAAGAGCGGTTACTGTGTCCACCAATAAAGGCTTCAGAGAAAGATTTTACGGTGAGTTCACAAAATCTTCTTTCCTCTATTGCTTATTTGAGGGGACACAGGAATCCATAGGACGTCCCAAAGCAGTCTAAGGGTGGGAAGACAAAAGGACTAAAAAAAAAAAAAAGAGAAAGACCAGAGGAGAGATTCACAGGACGGAAACGTAAGGTTATAAAATCCTTGTGCCTAGGCCCAAACTGTCAAGGGAAAGGCAAGAAGTTGTATACGCAGTAGAACCTGGAAGGAAAAGAAGGGAATTTTGTTTACTTACCGTAAATTCCATTTCTTCTAGCTCCAATTGGGAGACCCAGACAATTGGGTGTATAGGCTATGCCTCCGGAGGCCGCACAAAGTATTACACTAAAAGTGTAAAGCCCCTCCCCTTCTGCCTATACACCCCCCGTGCTCCCACGGGCTCCTCAGTTTTGGTGCAAAAGCAAGAAGGAGGAAAAAAAAATTATAAACTGGTTTAAAGTAAATTCAATCCGAAGGAATATCGGAGAACTGAAACCATTCAACATGAACAACATGTGTACACAAAAAAACAGGGGCGGGTGCTGGGTCTCCCAATTGGAGCTAGAAGAAGAAGGGAATTTTGTTTACTTACCGTAAATTCCTTTTCTTCTAGCTCCAATTGGGAGACCCAGACAGTGGGTGTATAGCTACTGCCTCTGGAGGCCGCACAAAGAACTACACTTAAAAGTGTAAGGCCCCTCCCCTTCTGGCTATACACCCTCCCGTAGGAGTACGGATTCCTCAGTTTTAGTACCAAAGCAAGGAGGAGGAAAGCCAATAACAGTTTCAAAAACAAATTCAATCCGATAACAAGATCGGAGAACTTAAGAAACAACATGAACAACATGTGCACCCGAAAAACGAAACCCTAAGAACAAATAGGGCGGGTGCTGGGTCTCCCAATTGGAGCTAGAAGAAAAGGAATTTACGGTAAGTAAACAAAATTCCCTTCTTTTTCGCTCCTAATTGGGAGACCCAGACAGTGGGACGTCCAAAAGCAGTCCCTGGGTGGGTAAAAAGATACCACATGAACGGGCTGTCAGACAGCCCTTTCCTACAGGTGGGCCACCGCCGCCTGAAGGACCTGTCTACCTAGGCTGGCATCTGCCGAAGCGTAGGTATGCACTTGATAGTGTTTGGTAAACGTGTGCAGACTCGACCAGGTAGCCGCCTGGCACACCTGCTGAGCCGTAGCCTGATGCCGCAATGCCCAGGACGCACCAACGGCTCTGGTAGAATGGGCCTTCAGTCCAGATGGAATCGGAAGCCCAGCAGAACGGTATGTGTGAAGAATTGGTTCCTTGATCCACCGCGCCAGGGTGGATTTGGAAGCATGCGATCCCTTATGCTGACCAGCGACTAGGACAAAGAGCGCATCAGAACGGCGTAGAGACGCCGTGCGAGAAATGTAAATCCTGAGTGCTCTCACCAGGTCCAACAGATGTAAACCTTTTTCAAATTGGTGAACTGGATGCGGACACAAAGATGGCAAAGTGATATCCTGATTGAGATGAAAGGAAGAAACCACCTTGGGAGAAAACTCTGGAATTGGACGCAGTACTACCTTGTCTTGGTGAAACACCAGGAAGGGAGATTTGCAAGATAACGCCGCTAGCTCGGACACTCTTCGAAGAGACGTGACCGCCACAAGAAAAACTACTTTTTGTGAAAGCCGAGAAAGGGAAACCTCTTTCAAAGGCTCGAAAGGCGGCTTCTGGAGAGCAATGAGAACCTTGTTCAGATCCCAGGGTTCCAATGGCCGTCTGTAAGGAGGAACGATATGACAAACTCCTTGGAGAAACGTGCGTACTTTAGAAAGTCGTGCCAAGCGCTTCTGAAAGAATACGGATAGCGCGGAGACTTGACCCTTAAGAGAGCTAAGCGACAAACCTTTTTCCAACCCAGACTGCAGGAAGGAAAGAAAAATTGGCAATGCAAATGGCCAGGGAGAAAACCCTTGAGCCAAGCACCAAGCTAAGAATATCTTCCACGTCCTGTGATAGATCTTAGCTGAGGATGGTTTTCTAGCCTGTCTCATTGTGGCAACAACTTCATGAGATAAACCGGAGGCCGCTAGGATCCAGGACTCAATGGCCACACAGTCAGGTTCAGGGCCGCAGAATTCAGATGGAAAAACGGCCCTTGAGACAGCAAATCTGGACGGTCTGGTAGTGCCCACGGTTGGCCTACCGTGAGATGCCACAGATCCGGGTACCACGACCTTCTTGGCCAGTCTGGAGCGACGAGAATGGCTCGATGGCAGTCGGACCTGATTTTCCGGAGAACTCTGGGTAACAATGCTAGAGGTGGGAACACATAGGGGAGTCGGAATTGCGACCAATCCTGAACCAAGGCGTCTGCCGCCAGCGCTCGGTGATCGTGAGACCGTGCCATGAAAACTGGGACCTTGTTGTTGTGCCGTGACGCCATCAGATCGACGTCCGGCGTCCCCCAGCGGCAACAGATCTGCTGAAACACGTCCGGGTGAAGGGACCATTCTCCTGCGTCCATGCCCTGGCGACTGAGAAAGTCTGCTTCCCAGTTTTCCACGCCTGGGATGTGAACTGCGGATATGGTGGACGCTTTGCTTTCCACCCACGTCAAAATCCGCCGGACTTCCTGAAAGGCTTGGCGACTGCGTGTTCCCCCTTGGTGGTTGATGTACGCCACCGCCGTGGAATTGTCCGACTGAATCCGAATCTGCTTGCCTTCCAGCCATTGTTGGAAGGCTCGCAGAGCAAGGTAGATTGCTCTGATTTCCAGAACATTGATCTGCAGGGTGGACTCTTCCTGAGTCCACGTCCCCTGAGCCCTGTGGTGGAGAAACACCGCTCCCCACCCTGATAGGCTCGCATCCGTCGTGACCACTGCCCAGGACGGAGGAAGGAACGACTTTCCCTGTGACAATGAGGTGGGGAGAAGCCACCAACGCAGAGAGTCCTTGGCAGTCTGAGAGAGGGAGACAGTCCTGTCGAGGGACGTCGACTTCCCGTCCCATTGGCGGAGAATGTCCCATTGTAGAGGGCGCAGATGAAACTGCGCGAACGGGACCGCCTCCATTGCTGCTACCATCTTTCCTAGGAAATGCATGAGGAGCCTCAGTGAGTGCGACTGGCTCTGAAGGAGAGATTGCACTCCTGTCCTTAGCGAACACTGCTTGTCCAGTGGAAGCTTCACTATCGCTGAGAGAGTATGAAACTCCATGCCAAGATAAGTCAGAGATTGGGTCGGGATGAGATGCGACTTTGGAAAGTTGATAATCCACCCGAAACTCTGGAGAGTGTCTAGTGCCACCTTCAGACTGTGTTGGCATGCCTCTTGAGAGGGTGCCTTTATAAGCAGGTCGTCTAGATACGGGATGACCGAGTGACCCTGCGAGTGCAGAACAGCTACTACTGCTGCCATGACCTTGGTGAAGACCCGGGGGGCTGTTGCCAGACCGAAAGGTAACGCTACGAACTGCAGGTGTTCGTCGTGTATGACGAAGCGTAGGAAACGCTGATGCTCTGGCGCAATCGGCACGTGGAGATACGCATCTTTGATATCTATTGATGCTAGAAAATCTCCTTGAGACATTGAGGCTATGACGGAGCGTAGGGATTCCATCCGGAACCTCCTGACTTTTACGTGTCTGTTGAGCAACTTTAGATCCAGGACGGGTCGATACGATCCGTCCTTTTTTGGGACTACAAACAGATTGGAGTAAAAACCGTGACCTTGTTCCTGAAGAGGGACGGGGGTCACCACTCCTTCCGCCTTTAGAGCGGCCACCGCCTGCAACAGAGCATCGGCCCGGTCTGGTGGTGGAGAAGTTGTGAAGAAACGAGTTGGCGGACGAGAACTGAACTCTATCCTGTACCCGTGAGACAGAATATCCCTCACCCAACGGTCTTTGACGCGTGACAGCCAAATGTCGCCAAAGTGGGAAAGCCTCCCACCGACCGAGGGTGTGGGAATCGGAGACTGCAAGTCAGGAGGACGCCGTCTTGGCAACGGTTCCTCCGGCTGTCCTTTTTGGGCGTGACTGAGACCTCCAAGAATCTGAGCGTCTCTGGTCTTTTTGAGTCTTTTTTGACGAGGCGAATTGGGACCTGCCCGGTCCTCGAAAGGACCGATAACCAGACTGACCCTTCCTCTGTTGGGGTTTGTTTTGTCTGTGTTGCGGTAAGGATGAGTCCTTACCCTTGGAGTGTTTGATGATTTCATCCAAACGCTCTCCAAACAATCGGTCACGAGAAAAAGGCAAATTGGTTAAGCACTTCTTGGAATGAGAATCTGCCTTCCAATGTCTCAACCACAGGGCCCTACGCAAAACAACGGAGTTGGCTGACGCCACTGCCGTGCGGCTTGTAGCGTCAAGAACAGCATTAATCGCGTACGACGCGAATGCCGACATTTGCGAGGTCAATGGTGCTACCTGCGGGGCAAATGCACGTGTGACTGAGTCGACTTGCACAAGCCCGGCTGAGATAGCTTGGAGTGCCCATACGGCAGCAAAAGATGGCGCTAACGACGCTCCAATCGCTTCATAGATGGATTTCAGCCAGAGCTCCATCTGCCTGTCAGTGGCATCTTTAAGTGCCGCTCCATCTTCAACTGCAACCAAGGATCTAGCTGCAAGCCTGGAAATTGGAGGATCCACTTTTGGACACTGGGTCCAACCCTTGACCACCTCAGGGGGAAAAGGATAGCGTGTATCTTTAAGCCGTTTAGAAAAACGCCTTTCCGGATAAGCGTGGGGTTTCTGGATTGCGTCTCTAAAGTCAGCGTGGTCCAGAAAAGTGCTTAATGTACGCTTAGGATATCTGAAATGGATTTTCTCGTGCTGCGAAGCTGACTCCTCTACAGGAGGAGCTGGTGGGGAAATATTTAACATCTTATTGATGGACGCTATAAGATCATTAACTATGGCGTCACCATCTGGTGTATCTAGATTGAGAGCGGTCCCAGGATCAGAATCCTGATCAGTGACGTCCGCTTCATCACCCATAGATTCATCTCGCTGGGATCCTGACCATTGAGATGAATGTGAAGGCCCCTCATAGCGAGCCCGCTTAGGTTGCCTGGGGCCATCGTCCGAGTCAGAGTCTTCACCCTGAGGTGTATGTGCCCGTCCCGGAGCTTGGAGGTAATTCAGCTGAGGGGGACCAGGGGGCAATGATTGCACAGTGTCCGTGGCCTGAAGTACAGGCCTAGCTCGCAATGCGTCAAGAATTTGTGACATAGTGAGAGACATTCTGTCAGCAAAAGCTGTAAACTCAGTTCCTGTCACCTGGACAGCATTCACAGGTGGTACACCCTGGGTCACGTCCAGCAGAGGTCCCGACTGTGCAAGCGCCGCAGGGGCCGAGCACTGCACACAATGGGGGTCAGTGGAGCCTGCCGGTAGAAAAGTCCCACATGCGGTACAGGAAGCATATAATGTCTGTGCCTTGGCACCCTTGCGTTTTGCGGACGACATGCTGTTGGCTCTCTGCAATGTGAGAGAGTCTATAGCCAAAGGGCGACTAGCGCTATGCAGTACAAAGTATTTGCAGGAACAAAATACTAAGATTACTACTGGCACAAGAGGGGGTGAGCCCAAAGGGCTGCTTACCGCCCGCTGAATAGCGGGTAAGAGGCGCAGAATTCCTTGTCTGGGTCTCCCCGGCTCCCCTCTGCAGCTCAGCGTGTCAGCAGGAATGGCTGCCGGCGTCTGTGGAGAGGGGCGGTCCGTGGGAGTTCCCAAACAAAAGTGCGGGAAACAGTGTCCCCTCTGTGCCTATTGTGAGGGCTGGAGTATGTAAAAACTACTCCAGCCCTCAGCGCTGATGCACTGACCAGCGTCCCGCCCCTCTCCTGACTGGCAGGTCCGGGGGCGGGAACGAACGGAAATAGGCCGCAAAAGCCGGGGACTCGAGTTATCAGCGCGGCCGCCGTAAAAGCGCGGCCCGCGCTGAAGTCCCCGGCGCACCACAAGTGCCAGCCGCGCCGCAGTCCCAGCGGCCGGCGCGACCTTTTCCCAAAAGTGTGCCTGCTTCAGCGAAGCTGAATGAGGCTATGGCACAAGCGCCGCAGCGCTAATGTCCCCGGCGCACTACAACACCCAGCATGCTGCGGTGTGAGCGCCAAATGCACGGGGACACAGAGTACCTTGAGGAAGCAGGGCCATGTCCCTGATGTACTCCGCTCCATCCAGCATCTTCTCCAGGGGCTGTAGATGGAGCACGGTCTCAGTGCCTGGAGACCAGTAAATCCCACTTCACCCAGAGCCCTGTAAAAAGGGATGGGGAAGGAATCAGCATGTGGGCTCCAGCCGCCGTACCCGCAATGGGTACCTCAACCTTACAAACACCTCCGACATACAGTGGGGTGAGAAGGGAGCATGCTGGGGGCCCTGTATGGGCCCTCTTTTCTTCCATCCGACATAGTCAGCAGCTGCTGCTGACTAAAAACAATGGAGCTATGCGTGCGTGTCTGACCTCCTTCGCACAAAGCTAAAACTGAGGAATCCGTACTCCTACGGGAGGGTGTATAGCCAGAAGGGGAGGGGCCTTACACTTTTAAGTGTAGTTCTTTGTGCGGCCTCCAGAGGCAGTAGCTATACACCCACTGTCTGGGTCTCCCAATTAGGAGCGAAAAAGAAAAGGAATTTACGGTAAGTAAACAAAATTCCCTTCTTCTTTGTCGCTCCATTGGGAGACCCAGACAATTGGGACGTCCAAAAGCAGTCCCTGGGTGGGTAAATAATACCTCATAATAGAGCCGTAACGGCTCCGTCCTACAGGTGGGCAACCGCCGCCTGAAGGACTCGCCTACCTAGGCTGGCATCCGCCGAAGCATAGGTATGCACCTGATAGTGTTTCGTGAAAGTGTGCAGGCTCGACCAGGTAGCCGCCTGACACACCTGCTGAGCCGTAGCCTGGTGCCTCAAAACCCAGGACGCACCCACGGCACTGGTAGAATGGGCCTTCAGCCCTGAGGGAACCGGAAGCCCAGCAGAACGGTAAGCTTCGAGAATTGGTTCCTTGATCCACCGAGCCAGGGTTGATTTGGAAGCCTGTGACCCTTTACGCTGGCTAGCGACAAGGACAAAGAGTGCATCCGAGCGGCGCAGGGGCGCCGTACGAGAAATGTAGAGTCTGAGTGCTCTCACCAGATCTAACAAGTGCAAATCCTTTTCACATTGGTGAATTGGATGAGGGCAAAAAAAGGGTAAGGAGATATCCTGATTGAGATGAAAAGGGGATACCACCTTAGGTAGAAATTCCGGAACCGGACGCAGAACCACCTTGTCCTGGTGAAACACCAGGAAAGGGGCTTTGCATGACAATGCTGCTAGCTCAGACACTCTCCTAAGTGAAGTGACTGCTACTAGGAAAAACACTTTCTGCGAAAGGCGTGCGAGAGAATATCCCTTATTGGCTCGAACGGTGGTTTCTGAAGAACCATCAGCACCCTGTTCAGATCCCAGGGTTCCAACGGACGTTTGTAAGGAGGGACGATGTGACAAACCCCCTGCAGGAACGTGCGTACCTGTGGAAGTCTGGCCAAGCGCTTCTGAAAAAAAACACAGAGCGCAGAGACTTGTCCCTTAAGGGAGCCAAGCGACAAACCCTTTTCCAATCCGGACTGAAGAAAGGACAGAAAAAAGTGGGCAAGGCAAATGGCCAGGGAGAAAAACCCTGATCAGAGCACCATGACAGGAATATTTTCCACGTCCTGTGGTAGATCTTGGCGGACGTTGGTTTCCTAGCCTGTCTCATAGTGGCAATGACCTCTTGAGATAATCCTGAAGATCCAGGACTCAATGGCCACACAGTCAGGTTGAGGGCCGCAGAATTCAGATGGAAAAAACGGCCCTTGCGACAGCAAGTCTGGTCGGTCTGGTAGTGCCCACGGTTGGCCGACCGTGAGATGCCACAGATTCGGGTACCACGACCTCCTCGGCCAGTATGGAGCGACGAGGATGGCGCGGCGGCAGTCGGCCCTGATCTTGCGTAACACTCTGGGCAACAGTGCCAGCGGAGGAAACACATAAGGGAGTTGAAACTGCGACCAATCCTGAACTAAGGCGTCTGCCGCCAGAGCTCTGTGATCGTGAGAACGTGCCATGAATGCCGTGACCTTGTTGTTGTGCCGGGACGCCATTAGGTCGACGTCCGGCATCCCCCAGCGGCAACAGATCTCCTGAAACACGTCCGGGTGAAGGGACCATTCCCCTGCGTCCATGCCCTGGCGACTGAGAAAATCTGCTTCCCAGTTTTCCACGCCCGGGATGTGAACTGCGGAGATGGTGGAGGCCGTGGCTTCCACCCACATCAAAATCCGCCGGACTTCCTGGAAGGCTTGCCGACTGCGTGTTCCTCCTTGGTGGTTGATGTAAGCCACCGCTGTGGAGTTGTCCGACTGAATTCGGATCTGCTTGCCTTCCAGCCACTGCTGGAACGCTTTTAGGGCTAGATACACTGCCCTGATCTCCAGAACATTGATCTGAAGTGAGGACTCTTGCCGAGTCCACGTACCCTGAGCCCTGTGGTGGAGAAAAACTGCCCCCACCCTGACAGACTCGCGTCCGTCGTGACCGCCGCCCAGGATGGGGGTAGGAAGGATGAGACGTTCCTGTCAAGGGACGTCGGCTTCCTGTCCCATTTGCGTAGGATGTCCCATTGAAGAGGACGCAGGTGAAACTGCGCGAAAGGGACTGCCTCCATTGCTGCCACCATCTTCCCCAGGAAGTGCATGAGGCGCCTCAAGGGGTGTGACTGACCTTGAAGGAGAGATTGCACCCCCGTCTGTAGTGAACGCTGCTTGTTCAGCGGAAGCTTCACTATCGCTGAGAGGGTATGAAACTCCATGCCAAGATATGTCAGCGATTGAGCCGGTGTCAGATTTGACTTTGGAAAATTGATGATCCACCCGAAACTCTGGAGAGTCTCTAGAGTAGCGGTGAGGCTGTGCTGGCATGCCTCTTGAGATGGAGCCTTGACCAGCAGATTGTCTAAGTAAGGGATTACCGAGTGACCCTGAGAGTGGAGGACCGCAACTACTGCAGCCATGACCTTGGTGAAAACCCGTGGGGCTGTCGCCAGGCCGAACGGCAGTGCCACGAACTGAAGGTGTTCGTCTCCTATGGCGAGGCGCAGGAAGCGCTGATGCTCTGGAGCAATCGGTACGTGGAGATAAGCATCTTTGATATCGATCGATGCAAGGAAATCTCCTTGGGACATTGAGGCGATGACGGAGCGGAGGGATTCCATCCGGAACCGCCTGGTCTTTACGTGTTTGTTGAGCAGTTTTAGGTCCAGGACAGGACGGAAAGACCCGTCCTTCTTTGGAACCACAAACAGGTTGGAGTAAAAACCGTGACCCTGTTGCTGAAGAGGAACAGGGACCACCACTCCTTCTGCCTTCAGAGTGCTCAGCGCCTGCAGAAGAGCCTCGGCTCGCTCGGGAGGCGGGGATGAACTGAAGAATCGAGTCGGGGGACGAGAGGTGAACTCTATCCTGTAACCGTGAGACAGAATGTCTCTCACCCAACGGTCTTTTACCCGTGGCAGCCAGGTGTCGCAAAAGCGGGAGAGCCTGCCACCGACCGAGGATGCGGATTGAGGAGGCCGAAAGTCATGAGGAAGCCGCTTTGGTAGCGGCACTTCCGTTAGTCCTTTTAGGACGTGACTTAGACTGCCATGAATCGGAGTTCCCTTGATCTTTCTGAGGCCTTTTGGACGAGGAGAATTGGGACCTGCCCGGGCCCCGAAAGGACCGAAACTTCGACTGCCCCCTCCTCTGTTGGGATATGTTCGGTTTGGGCTGGGGTAAGGATGTATCCTTTTCCTTGGATTGTTTGATGATATCATCCAAACGCTCGCCAAACAATCGGTCGCCAGAAATTGGCAAACTGGTTAAGCGCTTTTTGGAAGCAGAATCTGCCTTCCATTCCCGTAGCCACAAGGCCCTGCGGAGTACCACCGAATTGGCGGATGCAACCGCCGTGCGGCTCGCAGAGTCCAGGACAGCATTCATAGCGTAAGACGCAAATGCCGACGTGCGTGTGGCTGCGTCAATTTGCGCTTGACCTGCTGAGATAGCTTGTAGCGCCCATACGGCTGCGAATGCTGGGGCAAAAGAAGCGCCGATAGCTTCATAGATGGATTTCAACCAGAGCTCCATCTGCCTGTCAGTGGCATCTTTGAGCGAAGTCCCGTCTTCCACTGCAAGTATGGATCTAGCCGCCAGTCTGGAGATTGGAGGATCCACCTTGGGACCCTGAGTCCAACCTTTGACCACGTCAGGGGAAAAGGGATAACGTGTATCCTTAAGGCGCTTAGAAAAACGCTTATCTGGACAAGCACGGCGATTCTGGACTGCCTCTCTGAAATCAGAGTGGCCCAGACACATACTCTGTGTACGCTTGGGAAACCTGAAACGGAATTTCTCCTGCTGAGAAGCTGACTCCTCCACTGGAGGAGCTGTGGGAGAAATATCCAACATTTGATTGATGGACGCAATAAGATCATTCACTATGGCGTCACCATCAGGAGTATCAAGATTGAGAGCGGCCTCAGGATCAGAATCCTGATTAGCTGTCTCCGCTTCATCATCCAGAGATTCCCCCTGCTGAGACCCTGAACAATATGAAGATGTCGAGGGAATTTTCCAGCGAGCTCGCTTAGTCGGTCTGGGGCCGGGGTCTGTGTCAGAGACCTCACCCTGGGATCTATGAGACACCCCGGGGGGACCTTGCTGGTCCAACTGAGGGGGGCCAGGGAGCAATGATTCAACAGTGCCCCTGTGCTGAGATACCGGTCTGGACTGCAAGGCTTCTAGTATCTTAGCCATAGTCTCAGAGAGTTTATCCGTCACCTGGACAGTGTCAGCAGGTGGTTCCCCCTGGGCCCCCCTTAGCAGAGGCTCCGGCTGAGTAAGTGCCAGGGGGGCCGAGCAGTGGACACAATGAGGGTCAGTGGATCCTGCTTGTAGCGGGATCGTACATGCGGCGCAGGCAGCATAGTAAGCCTGTGGTTTGGCACTCCTGCCTTTTGTGGGCGCCATGCTGTTGTCTTCCCTGAGCAACACAATAGGGTATATAGCCAGAATCAACTGTGCACCATACAGTGTAAAGTATATCCTATAAACATATAACTTAAAATTACACTTCTGCACAAATGGGGCTAGCACCACAGGTGCTGCTTACCACCCGCTAAAGCGGTTGTGAGGCCACCAGAGTCCCTACCTGGGTCTTTCCGAATTTGTCCCCCTCTGCAGCGTTCAAGGAGCTGACAGGAATGGCTGCCGGCGTCCTAGGGAGAGGAGGGAGCCGTGGGCGTGACCCAGAAAGTGCGGGAACTGGTGCCCCACTGTGCACAGTGAGAGGGGTGGAGTATGCAAAGCATGCTCCAGCTCTCAGTGCTGCTCGTCCTGTGCAGCGTCCCGCCCTTCCCCTGACTGGCAGGGCTGGGGGCGGGAAGAAAAGAGACTAGGCCGCAAAAGCCGGGGACTCGAGTAATAAGCGCGGCCGCCGTATAAGCGCGGCCGGCGCGGAAGTCCCCGGCGCACTACAAGTCCCAGTCGCGCCGCAGTGTTTCCATGGCAGCGGCGGTCAGCGCGGTAGTCCCTATACACAAACACACTCAGCGACGCTGAGTGTGTAATGGCACATTTAACCCGGTCAGCGCCGCGGTCCCCGGTGCACTAGCACACCCAGCAATGCTGGAGTGTTGCTGTGCGCGGTCCCCACAGGGACACAGAGTACCTCCAAGTAGCAGGGCCATGTCCCTGAACGATACCCGGCTCCTATCCAGCAGGCTCCACAGGAGTTGTGGATGAAGCACGGTCTCAGTGCCTGGAGACCGATAGGATCCCACTTCACCCAGAGCCCCAAGGGGGATGGGGAAGGAAAACAGCATGTGGGCTCCAGCCTCCGTACCCGCAATGGATACCTCAACCTTAACAACACCGCCGACAAGAGTGGGGTGAGAAGGGAGCATGCTGGGGGCCCTATATGGGCCCACTTTTCTTCCATCCGACATAGTCAGCAGCTGCTGCTGACTAATCTGTGGAGCTGTGCGTGCATGTCTGCCTCCTTCGCACAAAGCAAAAAACTGAGGAGCCCGTGGGAGCACGGGGGGTGTATAGGCAGAAGGGGAGGGGCTTTACACTTTTAGTGTAATACTTTGTGCGGCCTCCGGAGGCATAGCCTATACACCCAATTGTCTGGGTCTCCCAATGGAGCGACAAAGAAACTGAAGATATTTAGGAAGTAGCCGATTGAGATGACTATGGTTCAGGAGACCCCAGACATAGAAGAAGAGTGCCAGAACTCCAGTGAGGGGAGAGTTCTATCCCTTGCAGATATGTGTCCAAATGTTTAGAGCGAACCCAGACTGGAAGACCATTACGATGACTCTCCGAAACACGAACGAGGAACCCTAGCATCTAAAGAAGTTGTTTTAGACAGATGGGGAGTAAGAAAAAAAGCGATCAAAAGCCAAAAAGAATGGTAGGAAACTACGCACATGTGGACAGAAATGTGTTTCAGTCAACTATACCCTGGAACAGAAGAGACAATCTTGATCTACTGAGATCAAACACGAATAGAAAACAAAAATTGTTTAAGAAGCTTAGAGTCTAGCAGCAGGCTGAAGAGAAGAGCCTTGAAAGCTGTGTGATTAGGGTAAGAATACTAAGATCCTTCTGTAGCATATGATTGCTATGCCCCTGACATGAACCGCGCCAGGATACTGGGGAAGAATCCAAGCTGAAGGAAAAACGCAGTAAACAGATAGTGAGACTAGGACTGTTGGTGGTCTAGGAAAGTAGATGAACAGAGGTATGTTTAAGACCGTGGGACAGAAGCAGCCACAGGTTCCCTGGAGGTTATCCTGAAAAGCCTAAAGGGATATGCCAGTATGTGAGCTTGAGAACCAGAGTGGAACAACCACTACCGTATAACCAGTGGACCCAGGAAAGATCGAAATGAAAAAAAAAAAAACACAACAGGGACTTTCTGATAGCAAAGAAGGTTTCATCTAGTGTATGGTTGAGCTGTCCAAAATATTACACCGATGAGGACCCTTGTCCGTGTTAGTGTCAGACAGGTAACGGCCCTGAAAAGGGAGAAGGCAAAGGATATCCCGAATGTAGAACCGCCTATGCCAACAAGATCCACAGCACAAAAGAATATCGCGATGAGGTCTACAGCTGTAAGGAGCAAAGAGCTCTACTTACTCATATGTGTAATCTACTCTGCGAGGTCCAACAGTTCGTGGAAGGGATCCTGGAAGGATGCCAGGTGCAGGAATCTGGACAGGCAGACCATGTTTCATCGACACGATCCGCAGAGAAAAACTAAGTACGAGAGCTGACCCTGTGAACCACAGGGGCAGACCATCAAGGAATTCTGTAGGGTAATCCTGGTGAGACCACCTAGAAATACTGAAAAATAATACAATTCATGTAGGAGAAGGGGATCCCCTTTCATGATCTTCGGGAACCAGTTCCTTTGCTGAAGAAGCAGTTGGTACCTTGGCTGTAGCCTGCGAAGGACATGATGAAATCCAATTTCTGTAAGAAAGAAGAGGTAAGTACAGAGTAACGGACAAGAAGGCTGAGGCAATTACATTGCTTGAGGCATACCTCCCAACCGTCCCGGATACAGCGGGACTCTCACGCTTTTGAGCCTTTGATCCCGAGTCCCGCCCGTGAGCCTATGTATCCCGTGGCTCCGCCCACCCACTGTAGCCCCGCCTCGCTGTTTCTCCCTTCTATTCATTAGAGACGAGCGCGCACCTTGAAACTCCTGTGACTGCTGCTGAGGTATGAATCACCCCCTGCAGCAGAGCCGTCCCCCCCCTCCCCCCTTCCCCCCCACCCTCTGCAGCAGAGCCGACCCCCCCCCCCCCCTGCACCAGAGCAGACATCCCCAGCCCCGGAGCCTGCGCTTCTCTGCAGCTGTTCTCTCTGATTCCCCGTGTGCGGCTTCTCACTGCTGCAGACACACGGGGAATCAGGAAGCTGAGGAGAAGACCGTGCAATCAGCACTTCTCTCTCCTGCAGATAGCATCCTATGCAGAGTTACATCTGCCAGACTTCTATTATCTTACCGATCAGTGGTCTCCTGCCTGTGGAGCTGCTGCTGCTGGGTCCTAGCTGCCCAAAAAGTTCAGCTCTGCTTTATACTGGCTCCCCTACCAGTTAAAGGGAACCTGTCAGCAGAAATTTCGCAATAAAACTAAAAGATTCCCCCTCTGCAGCTCCTGGGCTGCATTCTAGAAAGGTTCCTGTTATTGTGCCCCCTTTGAAACCTAAAAAAATACTTTATAAAGTCTTACCTTTTTGTATGCAAATGTGCTTTTATGGTCACGGGGGTCTTGCGTCTGTTATTCCCCCTCCTGCCTCTGTACGCCGTCCCCCATTGCTCATTTACATACATGAGGACGCCCTCCTCATGTAACTGTCCTCCCGAAGTTTTGCGCATGCCCAGTGCCACTCTCGCGGGACTGAGAACTGTGCAAAGTGTGAACGCTTTTGAGGTGATTGCGCAGGTGCGAGATTATGGGTGGCGCTGTGATTGTTATCTGTGCGGGCGCCCCCCGCCGCCTGTCTGTGCGGGCGCCCCCCGCCGCCTGTCTGTGCGGGCGCCCCCCGCCGCCTGTCTGTGCGGGCGCCCCCCGCCGCCTGTCTGTGCGGGCGCCCCCCGCCGCCTGTCTGTGCGGGCGCCCCCCGCCGCCTCATTGTGCGGGCGCCCCCCGCCGCCTCATTGTGCGGGCGGCCCGCCGCCTCATTGTGTGGGCGGCCCGCCGCCTCTCTGTGAAGGCGGGCGGCCGCCTCTCTGTGAAGGCGGGCGGCCGCCTCACTGTGAAGGCGGGCGGCCGCCTCACTGTGGCCATGCTGGAGGCCCGCCGGCTGCCTGCGTGTCCATGCTGAATGGGTGTGGATGGGGAGTGGATATGGGCGTGACTGTGAAATGGGTGTGGTTAGGGGGCATGGCCTAAAAAGTTGCCGCGCGCGCTTTGTCCCTCTTTTCCTTCTTTAAAAGTTGGGAGGTATGCTTGAGGTCACTTGGACCCTGCTGCGATCAGCCATGTGGTTCATGGAAGAAGGTAGGTCTGAGTCACTGGGTAGTAAACAGAGTACTAGGCCCGCTGCTGAGAACAACCATATGGTTTTTGGCAGATGGTAGATCTGACTCACTGAATAGTGGACAGAGCACTAAAACCTCTGCAATGATCAACTATGTGGTTCATGAAAAAAGGAGGGTCTGAGCACTTGCACAGCTGCTGAAGTTGAACCCATTGCTGGACAGTGGACAGTACTAGGCCTGCTACTGCATCAGTCATATGGTTCGTGGTAGATGGTGGTTATGACTCATTGTATAGTGGACAGAGCACTTGGCCCGCTGCTGCAATCAGCCAGATAGCATGTGAGAGGTTGTCCACTACCCACAGTTAGATGTACCAAGTACCAGGCGGTTATTGGCTGGTAGACGCTCCATGCAGCAGTCGAGGGTCAGGATACCATGGTCGAAACAGACAGATCTGAACCAGGTAACGATGCGAGGGAAGCGATAAACTCTGGTGACCAGAAGTAAGACATTTTGAGCGAGGAAGCGTAAGTGAGCGAAACATACAAGGCGGCTCATGGATATCTCATCTGTATCCTAGGAGGTACTGTCCAGTAATTTGCCTGGACCAGCTAGCATGCTCTTATCCACCCAGGAAGGGAGAAATTGGGCTGTTCATTGTGGCGGGTGAAGGGGGCTTCTGGTGAGATTATGTAGTGGTTGAATGTAAAAATAAAAATATGGGAGAAAATGTGCTAAGAGAAGAGCTCTAAGGGCAATAACGCGGTTTACCCTGGATATGGAGCCTGTGCGGTGTATGGAGCCAGCATCTGTAGCCATGGTGCCAAGGAACAGAGGTGGGGGACCTGATAGACCAGAGTGGTCGGCGGTGTCAGGAAAAAGGTGCACAACAAGCATGCATGCATACGATTGGTCAGGATGACTGGAGGCATGGGACAAAAGACTGGCAGGTCATGGCGAAGCCCGGAAAGATGGTAATAAATGGCAGGGAAGGAGAAAATAGTGGTGGAAGGATTAGGAATTCCTACTGAGACGCCCTTACACAGTCTAGTACTTTGCATATATAAAAGGAAAATGTAAAAATGTTAAAAAAACATGTATATCTAATATTTTATCATTTTTTTGGGAAATCCGGAGCCCCGCTGTCAGATGGGATCTAATGACAAGGGGGAGATGTCTATCCTGGAGATACCCATCCATCTTCTCAGTACAATGAGCAAGACGTCTGGAAGCCACAAACACTCTTGAGGTGGTAGGGCCCTGCTGGACAGACACGAGAGATAACAGTAGTAATGCGACCCTACACTGTGTTCTTATTCGCTAGGTGGGATGACAGAGTGACAACTCCACTCTGCTGCCCAATCACCAAGAAAAAAAAAAAAAAAAAGGAAGTCATTAACAAAAAACTACAATTGGTAGATTTGCGGCTGAGTGCAGCCCTGTGTCTGCCTACTACAGACACTAAGGCTGCTTTCACACATCTGGTTTTTGCTGTGCGGCACAATCCGACACTTTGCACAAAAAACGCAACCATTTTTTTTTTGCCGCCGGTTGCGTTTTTTTTTTGCATAGACTTTCATTAGTGCCAGGTTGTGCCGCATGGCCTTGCGTTTGGTCCGTTTTTTGCCGGATGCGGCAGATTTAGCCGATGCGGTGGCCGGATGGAACGTTGCCTGGCATGTTTTTTTGTCCGGCAAAAAAACTGCATCGCGACGCATCCTACCAATGCGGCGCATTTTCCAATGCATGCCTATGGACGCCGGATGCGGTGCGATCCGGCAAAAAACGCATCCGGCCGCCGCATGCGGTTTTTGCCACTGCGCATGCTCAGTAGCGTGCCGTAAGCGGCAAAAACCAGACGGGCCGCATGTAAAAAAAACTTATGCAAAGGATGCGGTTTTGTCGCCGCATAGGTTTTACAGCCGGATTGAGCCGCAGTGCTCAAACCGGATGTGTGAAAGCAGCCTAAGCTAAAATGGATAAGCTTGGCTGCAGTTGGTGGGTGTATCCTGAGGAGGAGCTAACTTTGTTTTCTTGCCCATTGTCAGCCTCCTAGAGCCAGTAGCATACACCAATGGTTTCCTGAGTTCTCCAAGCGCTAGAGAAATATGGGTTTCAAAAAAATAAATAATGTATAAATACTGTGTTAGAATACATTGACAAAATGGATGGTGCCCATCCAGTGTCCCCAGCTATGCAGTCACTCCTCTGACAGCTACATGAGCAGTGTACCTACAGTTGCCCAGTTCCCATACAGCTTACCTGCAGTCAATAGGAGAGGATTTCATCAACCACTTATAGCAGGATTCCTACAAGCTATTACTCCAGTATTATTACATACACACCTTGTTAATCTCTCTGTGCCGATCTTTGCTTACAATTTCTTCAAGTACTTCACCATCTCCCTTAATAAGTCTGTACAAGAAACAATAGAGTGCAGGTCAGTAATTGTCTATGACCATATGGGAGCACAACAAAATATTTACAGTCTGATACAAGCATTGGTCATGTTGGGCTATGAGTGTTTATGAAAAGTAAGAGGATGTATGCTGTAAATATACTATACATTACATGGGCGGTGGGTAAAAACAATGAATGTAGTGTCTGCAGCACTAGATTCATAGAACACAAAAATGTAAAACTGTCAAAAAAGGAGGGCTCCCTCTAATATGAGGTAGGTGGAGTATTCCTGAGAATATTGATATACCAGGGGAGAGAGAAATTGGAGAAACCAAAAAAAAATTCAAATAAAAATCAATACAACTTTAAGTGTGTGGTTTTAAAAAGACAAAATTATAGACTATATCACATGTGAACAGATCAAATAATGGAGAAAAAAAACCCCACGAAGAATAAATCAAATACATATGGGTATAAGCAATATAGATTAATACAAAATGGTAAGACCAGTTCATAAATAATGAAGCTACATAACTAACCCTATCAGTGGACCAATATTACTATGATAGTTGCCCCTAAAATAGTGTAGCAGTGCTAGTGTGCGTGAAGCACAAACTTACCCATAGAGATTTTCCTCCACAAAGCCAATCACCATGGGCAAACTATGCTAAATGCACACTAAAAGCTCATGCGCACGTAACTGCTGAATATTCTGCAGCGATTTGACAGCACATGTGCGCTTCAAATCGCTGCAGAAACACTGCATAATGGATGCAGTTATTTTGCAGAAAAAAAAGAATTTTGTTACTTACCGTAAATTCTTTTTCTTATAGTTCCGTATTGGGAGACCCAGACCATGGGTGTTTAGCTTCTGCCTCCTGAGGACACACAAAGTACTACACTTAAAAGTGTAGCTCCTGCCTCTGAGCTTATACATCCCCTGGTAGCCAGTCCTAACCAGTTTAGTGCAAAAGCTGAAGGAGAATAACCACCCACAAGTAGAACCGAGTAAGAACCGGAACAACCGGAGACTCTGTCCACGACAACAGCCGGTGATAACACACGGAACAAGAAAATTACCAACAGGCAACAGGGAGGGTGCTGGGTCTCCCAATACGGAACTATAAGAAAAGGAATTTACGGTAAGTAACAAAATTCTCTTTTTCTTTATCGTTCCTTTGGGAGACCCAGACCATGGGACGTTCCAAAGCTGTCCCTGGGTGGGAATAAACAGAAAAAACTACGAAGTAGGCGGAGCCTAACTTCACAAGTGGGCGACAGCCGCCTGAAGGATGCGTCTGCCCAAGCTCGCATCTGCCGAAGCATGAGCATGCACTTGGTAGTGCTTCGAAAAGGTATGCAGGCTAGTCCAAGTGGCAGCCTGACAGACTTGTTGAGCCGTAGCCTGGTGCCTAAAAGCCCAAGAGGCACCGACAGCTCTGGTCGAGTGTGCTTTGATCCCCGGCGGGGGAGGAACCTGAGTACTCAGGTAGGCGTCCGAAATGGTCGATCTAATCCAACGGGCCAAGGTCGGCTTAGAAGCAGAGAGACCCTTGCGCCGCCCTGTGGTTAGCACAAAAAGAGAGGTGCACCGCCTAAGCGCAGCGGTGCGAGCCACATAAATCCGGAGAGCACGCACCAGATCTAGAGTATGCAGCGCTTTCTCAAAGCGATGAACAGGGGCCGGACAGAAGGAAGGCAAGGAAATATCCTGGTTAAGGTGGAAGGGAGAGACCACCTTAGGAAGAAAGTCCGGGGTCGGACGGAGAACTACCTTGTCTTGGTGAAAAACCAAAAAAAAGGTGACTCCGAGGAGAGCGCAGCCAAATCAGAGACTCTCCTGAGAGAAGTTATGGCAACTAGAAAGGCCACCTTTTGAGAAAGACGATACAAAGAAACCTCCCTAAGAGGCTCAAAGGGGGGGTTTCTGCAATACCGTGAGGACCAAGTTAAGGTCCCAGGGATCCAAGGGCTGCCGATAAGGCGGAATGATGTGAGACGCACCTTGCATGAAGGTGCGGATTTGAGCCAGCCGGGCGATACGCCGCTGGAACAGCACTGATAGTGCTGAGAATTGTCCCTTGAGAGAGTTAAGGGACAGTCCTAGCTGCAGACAGGACTGTAAAAAAGACAGAAGGGTTGGCAACGAGAAAGGCCAAGGAGAACGGCCGGAAGAGCGACACCAGGACAGGAAAATTTTCCAAGTCCTGCGATAGATCTTGACGGAGGAAGACTTACGGGCCCGGGTCATAGTGGAGATGACTTCAGGAGGAATACCAGAAGCCGTCAAAATCCAGGACTCAAGAACCACGCCGTCAATTTGAGTGCCGCAGAATTCGGGCGGAAAAACGGACCTTGCGAGAGCCACGGCATCTCCACGGACAGTTGGAGCAGGTCCGGATACCAAGCTCGCCTGGGCCAGTCCGGTGCAATGAGGATGACTCGACGGCCCTCCATTCTGATCTTGCGCAGGACTCTGGGCAAGAGAGCTAGAGGGGGAAAACACGTAGGACAAACGAAACTGGGAACAGTCTTGAACCAGAGCGTCCGCGGCGAAGGCCTGAGGATCGTGGGAGCGAGCCACGTAAACCGGAACCTTGTTGTTGTGACTGGATGCCATTAGGTCCACGTCCGGAGTGCCCCATTTGCGGCAGATTGACTGAAACACTGCCGGGTGCAGGGACCACTCGCCACCGTCCACGGATTGACGGCTGAGATAATCTGCCTCCCAGTTTTCTACGCCAGGGATGTGGACTGCGGATATGGTGGACTTTGAGTCCTCCGCCCATTGAAGGATGCGTTGGACCTCCAACATTGCCAGGCGGCTGCGTGTCCCGCCTTGGTGATTGATGTAGGCAACCGCTGTCGCGTTGTCTGACTGGACTCGAATGTGCCTGCCCGCCAACAGGTGGTGAAAGGCTAGGAGAACTAGAAGCACAGCTCTGGTTTCCAGCACATTGATTGAAAGGGCTGACTCGGACGGAGTCCAAGTGCCCTGCGCTCTGTGGTGGAGACATACCGCTC
This sequence comes from Anomaloglossus baeobatrachus, assembly GCF_048569485.1. NCBI lineage: Eukaryota > Metazoa > Chordata > Amphibia > Anura > Aromobatidae > Anomaloglossus > Anomaloglossus baeobatrachus. Next base: position 741,695,712 of record NC_134353.1, read on the forward strand.
CCCAGCCGGATAGGCTGGCATCCATGGTGAGAATCACCCAGGACGGAGCCAGGAAGGAGCGCCCTTGGGACAGGGAGAGGGGTCGAAGCCACCACTGAAGAGAGCTCCTGGTCCGTGGCGACAGAGCCACTAACCTCTGTAAGGAGGAAGGCCGCTTGTGCCACCAGCGGAGGATGTCCAGCTGCAGCGGACGCAGATGGAACTGGGCAAAGGGAACCGCCTCCATGGAAGCCACCATTTGACCCAGCACCTGCATCAGGCGCCTGAGGGAATAACGGCGGGGCCTCAGGAGAGAGCGCACCGCTAGCCGGAGAGACTGCTGTTTGATTAAGGGCAACTTCACAAGTGCCGGCAAAGTCTCGAACTGCATCCCTAGGTACGTGAGACTCTGAGTCGGAGTCAGAGTGGATTTGTGAAGATTGACAATCCACCCGAATTGGGCTAGGGTGGCGAGAGTGAGCGAAACACTCCGCTGAGAGTCTGCGCTGGATGGACCCTTGACCAGAAGGTCGTCCAGATAAGGGAGCACTGCCAACCCCTGGAGGTGCAGGACCGCAATCACTGCCGCCATGACCTTGGTGAATACCCGAGGGGCCGTGGCTAACCCGAAGGGGAGAGCCACGAATTGGAAATGATCCTCTCCTATCGCAAAACGTAACCAACGCTGATGTGACACTGCGATTGGCACATGTAGATAGGCATCTCTGATGTCGATGGACAACAGGAACTCCCCTTGGGTCATAGAGGCAATGACTGATCGCAGGGACTCCATGCGAAAATGCCGCACCCGAACATGCTTGTTGAGAAGCTTGAGATCCAGGATGGGCTGGAAGGTACCGTCCTTTTTTGGAACTAGGAAGAGATTTGAGTAAAAACCTCTGAACCGTTCCTGAGCGGGAACTGGGACAATCACTCCGTTTGCCTGCAAGGACGCCACGGCCTGCGAGAAGGCGGCGGCCTTGGAGCAGGGGGGAGTTGAGAGAAAAAATCTGTTTGGAGGGCTGGAAGAGAATTCTATCCTGTAGCCGTGAGATAGGATGTCTCTCACCCACTGATCGGAGACTTGCTTTAACCAAGCGTCGCCAAAGTGGGAGAGCCTGCCACCGACTAAGGACGTGGTTGGAGCGGGCCGAGAGTCATGAGGAAGCTGCCTTAGTGGCAGAACCTCCTGCGGTCTTCTGCGGACGCGCTTTTGGGCGCCAGTTGGATTTCTTATCCTTGGCTGAGTTAGCGGACGAGGCGGAAGGCTTAGAGGATGACCAGTTGGAGGAACGTAAGGAACGAAACCTCGATTGATTCCTACCCTGGGCGGGTTTCCTGGTCTTGGTTTGTGGCATGGAAGTACTCTTCCCGCCAGTAGCTTCTTTAATGATTTCATCCAGCTGTTCACCAAACAGCCGTGAACCAGCAAAAGGGAGCCCAGCAAGAAACTTCTTGGAAGAAGCATCTGCCTTCCACTCTCAAAGCCACAAAATCCTGCGGATAACAAGAGAATTAGCTGAAGCCACCGCAGTGCTGTGAGCAGCCTCTAGCATGGCAGACATGGCATAAGATGAAAAAGCTGAAGCCTGAGCAGTTAAGGTAACCATCTCAGGCATAGATTCCTTGGTGAGGGAATGCATCTCCTCTAGAGAAGCAGAGATGGCTTTGAGAGCCCACACTGCTGCAAAAGTCGGGGAAAACGCGGCCCCCGCAGCTTCATACACAGATTTGGCCAGAAGGTCAATCTGACGGTCAGTGGAATCCTTAAGTGAGGTGCCGTCAGCCACCGACAACGGTCCGGGCTGAGAGCCTAGACACCGGGGGGGGGGGGTCTACCTTTGGGGAGTGAGACCACTCCTTGACCACCTCAGGTGGAAATGGAAACCGGTCATCAGAACCACGCTTTGGAAAGCGTTTGTCAGGGCAGGCCCTGGGTTTGGTCACAGCGGTCTGAAAACTGGAGTGGTTAAAGAACACACTCTTCACTCTCTTAGGCGAGGTAAACTGATTTTTTTCTGCCAAAGAGAGTTGCTCCTCTGACACTGGCGGATTGAGATCCAGCACAGAATTAATAGAAGCAATCAAATCACTAAGGTCCGAGTCACCCTCAGAGAAATCGATGGGATACATAGCCTCCGAGCCCCAAGTGAGGGCATCCTCCTCATCTTGAGAGTCAGCTCTTGAGACAGAGCCGTGGGATGGGGAGGGGGAGGAAACCCTGTGCCTTCTCTTAGAAGGACGGGGTCTGGGATCAGATGATGAATCCTCCGTGAGCTCTGATGGACGGAGGTCAGAGGATAGGAGTCCTCTGTCAAGAGTATTAGAGGCACCCTGTGAGGGGGGCTGATGCATATTCAGAGTCCTGGACAGAAGTCCCATGGACTCACCAAATGACTGGGATATGGACCTAGAAAAGGACTCTACCCAGGCCGGGGGTTCAGTCACAGGTGCAGCAGCAGCAGCCTGAGAGACCACTGGGGGTGAGACTCCAGGCTGTGGCACCGCCAGGTTAGAGCAACCATCACAGTGTGGATAAATGCTCGGCTCAGGCAGCAGGAGCTTACATGCAGTGCATGCAGCATAAAGCTTTGGAGCCTTGCTCCTTGTGTGAGACATGCTGCTGGAGTGGGGGCTTTGCAGAGAATGAACCCCAGGGAGAATATACAGAGGTCCACAACCGGAGACCGGCTGTGGCTTACCAGACCGCTGAGCGCGGTGTTGTGTGCCCTCCAGATCCCGAAGCCCGGTCCCCCAGTGCGCAGCACCTCAGCAGAGATGCAGAATGCAGGATGTCCCAGAGCAGAGTGAACTCTGCCTGAGAAATGGGGCGTTCCTATAAAAGAGCGGGAACTGGAGGGCTATAGAGACCTGCAGGGAAGGAGGGACGCCCCAGCAGTGGGGAGTGTCCCTCCCCTGTGTGGTGTGGCCGCCGGGAGGAGCCGAACCTGTCCCTCTGCATGAGTGACATGCGAGGGCAGGAAAATGAAACTAGGCCTCCGGCGAAGCTGGGGCCTAAATTTAATCGGCGAGGCCGACAAGCAGGCACCATCGGCGCGGTTCTCTGGCAAAAGCTGGAGAACCCGCCGGAAAAGTTAAAAACAATCACATACAGCATACTCTCCCCATACAATAAAGAACCAGGACCCCCAACATAAACGTCTCAGGTACTTAGCTGCTGAGACGCAGGGCCATGTCCCTGGGGATGAGTGCTCCGGTTCAACAGAATCCTCAAGGGGCTGTGGATGGAGACCGGACTCCTGCCTGGCATGGAGACCGTGCTGGCTCCCACTTCAAGCCAGAGCCCAGAAGGGATGGTGAAGGAGCGCGGCATGTAAGGTTTCAGCCTTGTAAATCAACCTTAACAACACCGCAGACACAGTGGGGTGAGAAGGGACATGCCGGGGGTCCAGACATGGACCCGCTTTTCTTCAAACTCTTTCCAAAAGTCAAACAAATCAGATGAGAATGCATGTGTGGATGTATGACCTCCTGAACACAAAGCGATAAACTGGCTAGGACTGGCTACCAGGGGGTGTATAAGCTCAGAGGGATGAGCTACACTTTTTAGTGTAGTACTTTGTGTGTCCTCCGGAGGGAGAAGCTAAACACCCATGGTCTGGGTCTCCCAAAGGAACGATAAAGAAAAGCCCCTAAAGGGATTACTCTACAGGTGAAATGACTTCTTATCCCTTAATTTTTTCCAGAAATAAGCACTCGTATGTTAAGAGTGAAAATTGCAAATAGGCCAATTTAGTGTGCAATATATTGTGCCCAGCTTGTGCTCCTTGAGACACGGACCCCGTAAATCTCCCTGCTACAGCAATGCCATACTTGTGTAAGAGAACTGTGGTTTGGGTATTATGCAGGGCATTTAACTTTGGAATTGTAGATTTTAGTGGATTGGTTTCTGGAAATCATGTCACTTTTGCAGAGCCTTTGGGTTTCCATTAACATGGAAATCCCATATACTTCTGTTAACAAATGATGGACCAAAATGAGAGGGTTTTTTTTAAAGGGATGGTTGGTTCCATTCTGGAGAACCTAACATTTTATTTTTTTTTAGCACCTTTAAATTTAAGTTTCTATTTATCCAGTGATCTGCGTCAAGCATTTATCTTGTGGCTTCTGTTTAAATTATGAAAAATGGGATTCAGATGGAAATTCCACTGGAACCAATCATTATAATGAGGCAGTTCGAGTCACTGGACTTTGTAAGGTCACTGTTACACGGGTGTCCGGTCTTTTTAGACAAAATTGTGGTTGACCTTGATTTTACACATTCCTAAAAACACAGGACACTGCTGGAGCATTTAGTCTTATGGAGACCAATTTGCCTCAGAATACTAAATGGCTCTATCCAAGTGACAATTTTTGCAAAGTTAGATAGAAACCCAGACGTAAGTGATCTGCGCAAAGCACAAGTTAAAGGGTGTATCCGATACCTTAAAAAAAAAAAAAAAAAAAGTGCATAAATACTAACAGGCAGGTCGTTGCTACTTACCTGCCTGTTGTGCCCGGCACCGAGCAGTCACAGACCACTCCTGCCAATAATTCAACTTTTTCCAATCATATCACATCAACAGAGCGGCAGCTTGCCAGTTAGGCTGCTTTCACACTTGCGTTCAGCGCAATCCGCCACTATGGTGAATAGCGCAGTCCGTTAACGTCAGGCGGAGGGAACACTGCATGTAGTGTATTTTGGGTCATTAAAATAACGCACCTTGACGGATTCCATTAGAATCCGCCAAGGTGTTTAATGATTGCCTATGCGCTAAGCAGCGGAATCAGATGACGGATTGTGTCACGTTCTACGGAGCATGCTCAGCATGTTCAGCAGAACGATCTAAATCGTTTAAAATAACTCCTGGTCTCTCTATGTCGGTCGGTCTCTCCCCCTCTCTCATACTCACCGATCACGGGCGCTGCACAGCTGTCACACTACTCAGGCGGCTTCTCCTGCTTTTGAAAATGCCGGCCGCTCATTATTCCATCTCTTATTCCCTACTTCCCTCGCCCACCAGTGCCTATGATTGGTTGCAGTCAGACCCCGTCTCCACGCTGAGTGACAGCTGTCTCACTGCAACCAATCACAGCCGCTGGTGGGCGGGTCTATGTAGTGCAGTACAATAAATAATTTTAAAAAAAACGGCGTGCGGTCCCCCCTAATTTTGATACCAGCCAAGATAAAGCCATACGGCTGAAGACTGGTATTCTCAGGATGAGGAGCCCCACGTTATGGGGAGCCCCCCAGCCTAACAATATCAGCCAGCAGCCGCCCGGAATTGCCGCATCCATTAGATGCGACAGTCCTGGGACTCTATCCGGCTCATCCCGAATTGCCCTGGTGCGGTGGCAATCGGGGTAATAAGGAGTTAATGGCAGCAGCCCATAGCTGCCACTAAGTCCTAGGTTGATCTCTCTCTCTCTCTCTCGCCCCGTACTCCCAGCACAGCAGATGAGATGCTACCGCTTTGTTGCCACGACGTCAGCAAACTCAGCTGTGACCACTCTATGCTGGCAAAAATCCAGTATGACTAGAAAACACCCAGGCAATCAGGTTTTCCTTTTGTAGCCTGAATGCACAGGAGCAGCATGTGGTCATTGACAGCATTCGTATCTTCCTGCAGATTAGAGTCTGCTCCTCCATGGCAGAGAGCACACGGCTGCTGATATACAATGACCGTCCTGAGCGTGCCTCTTGTACCGTTGTCTGTTAGCAGGCGCCGATATACAGAGCTACATGCAGTAGCCAGCTGCAGCTTTCTGCCTGGAGAAAACCACTGTTATTTTACTATCTCCAAATATGATTGGTTCTGCTCACAAAATAGTAAAAATTTTGTAAACAAAGCATTTGAAGTGTGGAATTACTATTAAGCAATATGGTCACCTTGTTCTACCAGTTTCTGGATCCACCACTCTGCGGATAACACTCTGACGAGCATCCCATTCTTCCTTGGTCATTGGTTTCATTGCTTGAATACGAGTTTTTTGCTCATCTGTTAAAACTTATGGACAAACAGAAATAACATTGATTTGGTGAAGGAACCCATTAAAGGGCAGAAAAGCAATCTTATATGTTGGCTTAGTCTCCAGAGTCCAGAATTATAGCCTGTTTACCTGGCCCAGTGCTTTCCATAGACTCCTTCTGCCACAGATCTAGAGAGGGTCCAGGATGAAAATCGTCAGTGCTCTCTGTGGTTTCTTGGCCTTTTCCTTTGTCCATATCTTTCTTGTTCTGTTTTTTGTTTTTCTTTTTCACCCTTTTCTTTTTTACTTTTTTATCTTTTTTCTTTTTCTTCTGACTCCCGTTTCCACAGCTGTCAGTTGAATCATCTAAACTACTTGATGATGAGGATGATGATGAAGACGATGTACTAGCCTTCCGTTTTCTTCTTTTCCTCTTCTCTGACGGAGAGGATGAGGAGGATGAAGAAGTGCTCACCTTCCTCTGTCTCTTTTTTCCTTTCTCTGAAATAAAAAAAAACAAAAAACAAAAACAACAACAACATAGTATGGGTCAATTGTTAAGCAAGTGTGTATTCATATATAGCATAATGTAAATAAAAGCAGCACGGCTATGTAGTGCACGATATCCAAACACACAGGACCACTGTGCTTCTAAGGACCACAGTCGCTGTACACCCATTTAGTCCAGTGAAAATACGAAAAATAAAATCCTTTACCCTGAACAAATTCCAAGAAAGCGTTTTATTGTTTTTTTTTCGGTAGTATTACATGTAGGGAAAAACATACTAAAAGTTTACCAAGATAGGGTTACCACAAAGGGTCCAAATGTGACGTCAAAAAATATGGCTGCCAAAGCTGTAAAATGTTAAAGGTGACTTGTCTTTCAGTGTCTATCATATTTCTTTTACAATTACTACTATTATATTTATTATTTAACAATTTATGAATGACTTGCATGTTGTAAGGCGTACTGATCAGTAGTGGGCAGGCCTGGGTTGCGACCTAGTCATCAAGCAAGCTCTGATGCGCTCCCTAAAAACTGCAGGAGGACTCACCAGAGGAAGTGGAATGTCCGAACATCAGAGGGCCTTGTGGACTCTGTTTGTGCCAGTGTCCTCTTCCTACAGTGATTCAATTCAGGGTTTCACTCGCCAGAGCTTGGTCACCAGTGAACAACACAAGGAGGCAAGAACGTCAAGGACGAGAAGAGATCGTAAAGACCTGGAGAAAATTGCAGATAAACTCGAGACCTTTTCACCTTTCTCTGATGAAGTGTCTCTTTGCAACATTATCACCGGTGTCAATGCAAATAAGGATGTGAATGTCCATAACCTGTTCACCATTGGCAGAGAAATAGTGGCAACAATGGAGGGTCAATCACTGTTTTCAGTTAAGTACAAGCAGTCAATGAAAGCCAAGACCCTGGCATCCAGTTAGGCAATTGACGTTGCTAAGGACAAAACAATAGACCCCGCTCTTTTGTTCCAAAGGTTTCTTGTGGTGTCTCAAACTGCTGATCTTTCCCTTGATGAGGTGATGGCCTATGAACTTTCACCATACCCACCATCCCTCTTTGAGGCAAAACATCTCTTACGCAAACCAAAGCACAACTGATGGCTGCTATAAAAGAACAGAGTTCAGATGACAGTACTCAAGGATGTACCAGAAGTGGAACATTATGTTCTTGACGGAGGTTCTCTTCTCCATCTACTGAAGTGGTCAGAAGGAAAGACATATTGTTCAATCGCTGAAGACTATGCATCTTTCACAGTAAAAGCACCATGGTACGGCTACGATAGTATTTGATGGTTACATTGGAGGACCAAACACTAAGGACATTACCCATCAGCGACAGCGCAAAAAAAAAAAAAAAAAAAAAAAAAAAAAAAAAAAAAAAAAAAAAATCGAACAAGTGAACATTGCTGAAGGAACGAAATTTGTCGGGAAAAAGGAGGACTTCCTTTCGAGAGTGGAGAACAAACAAACAGTCTCTTATCAATCTCGTTTCAGCTTTATTTCTACTCGGATAAAGGAAGTCCTGCAACAGTATATAACATTAAGGTTATGGAGAAGTTCCTGGGAAACCATGTCTGCAGCAGTTTTCTGTTCCTGCATGCATTCACGGGTGCGATACCACTTCAGCGGTTTTTGGAATCGGAAAAAACTCGGTCTACACAAGGTTTTGAAGGGAGACTGTCTTAAATAGCTGTGCTAAAATGTTTTCCACACCTAAGAAAAACATAGCGGAGATTGAAGACGCTGGGTGTAAAGCGATGGTCGCATTGTTCGGGGTCAAACCTGGAGACAATCTGTCTGCAATGAGGTATTCTACTCTCTGCAAAAAAGTTGGTTCAGCCAAAATCTTTGTTACACTTGCACGACTGCCACCGACCTCCTCTGCAACGAAGTATCATGCCCTTTGGAGTTACCTCCAAGTGATGCTTTGGATAAACAATGGAGAGGTCATGGACACTACTGAATTGGGATGGGAATTGCAGAACAACAGTCTAGTTCCAGTGATGATGGATACTTCACCCGCGCCAGAAACACTTCTGAAAATAATTCAATGCAATTGTTCTCGTGGTTGTAGTACATTTCGATGCACTTGCAAAAGACACGGACTTACCTGTTCACGGGTATGCGGACCATGTCAAGAAGGGCATTGTGACAATATGAGCGAGGAAGCAGTGTCTGATGATGAAAATAGTGACTATTGAACTGACACGGTTATTCATTGAAGTAGGTCTTAAAATGCACTGTGTATTAATTCTATAATTTCTAGAAATGTACATGTATGTCATGACTTCATTGATAACGTCATGACCTCGCCTGTCCATGTAGTTAGTATAAAACTTTGTCTAAAAATTGCTATATGAAAATATATAGTATGCAAAATGCAAACTCTTCTGTAACCTACAGCTACAGCTTTGAAATCGGGAAATATTCGTTATTTTTAGCGATGGCTGTCATAGTCTTATGACGTCATAGTTAGGACCTTTGTGGTGATCAATTTTTGTAAAACTTAATATGTTGTTCCCCACATATAATAGTAAAAAAAAAAAAAATGTAAAATAAATCATAAAACACTTTCTTGGAATTTGTTCCGGGTCAAACCGTATTTTGACTGGACTAAGTAATACAGAATCAATTGTTACCGAGGAGAGAAAAGAGCAGTAAAAGTGGTGCCCGGCTAAAACTATGTCCAGCACCTAACTGACTCCATCACCAACCTTTCCTAGACGTATCCGCATGATATTTGGCATGAGAAGAGCTCTTCCGTGGAGGTGAAGCACTGCTGCTGCTCCCTCTATGGCGAGAAGTAGATTTCTTTTTAAGAGATTTGTGACGAGAATCTGAACGACTTCTACTGCGGCATTTCATTTCTTTATCAATTTTGCCCATGATGGCTCCTTTAGAAAGGTTTACTGTAAAGCAAAAGTAACATGTTAGAAAGCCGCCATGCTACCAGAAAAGGTCAGTATTGCACATGAGAAAAATCAATTAAAAAAAGGAGTTAGCAGAAATTGGGATTAACTGCAAATCTAGTGTGCTCCATTATATTCATTGTACTGTAGTTTGTGCAGCAGTTGTTCCCTTACAATTTGTTATGTACTAAGACTAACCGCTGAAGCCTTAACATGTTTATTGTGGATAATAAAACTTAATTTTATATAGCTTTGTAAGATACCAAATAATAACCATTCCACAGATCTGTCTGTTCAGAATAAATAGCCAAGTTTCCTTCTCCAGTAAGAGCAAAGTATCTGTATAGAATTCTACAGTTTGGACTTTGCCATTACACCAGGGTTGCAGTTGTAAAAGGGGTAAGGTCTCTTTCTAATATAGGTTAGTCGTCCCCCTAGAGAATATTCTAGTCATTTAGCATACACTTTAATAGTTACTATTTACGCACCATCCATACGGGTCTCAGAAAAGGAGGACGGCGATCGCACAAGATGGAGGAGGCGCCGGACCAAGAGCAGGGACACCCACTTGACCTCCCCCTGAGTATTATAAATGTGCTTTTTTATGGTATACACAGCAGCCTGGGCTCTTAAATACTGTATTCTAGAATGCTTTATATAAGGGCTCACTGGTGGTGGCCGCGGCTCACAAGGGAAAAACCTGGTGACAGGTTCCCTTTAATCTTTCCAGGCTTGAAATAAAGGGAGAATATATCTCTCTGATAACATAGTTTAATTCTACTTTAACCCCTTAACGACCGCTGATACGCCTTTTAACGGCGACAAATTAGGGTACTTCTTCCGATCCGCCGCTTTTTAACGGCGGTCGGAAAAAAGGGTCTAGCGCCCCCCAGAGTCAGAAAATTTCCAGGGTCTCAGCTGCCGGGGGTAGCTGAGACCCTGGAGATCATGATTCTGGCCGGTTTTTCCGGTCCCCGCTCACCTGATGACCGGTATACACCGTATACCGATGATCAGGTTACAGTAAATGACCGCGCCGGTAAAAAATCATTTATCTCCCATCTGGCATAAACAAACATGTCAGATGGGAGATAAATCTCATCCCCCGGTCCTTTCGGGTCCCCTCGGTATCCCCAAAGTGCCCCCTCCGACCCCCAACCCCCTCCCGAAAATCCAAGATGGCCGCGCGCACCGGCGAGCACAGCAGCGCGCCGGCCGCATTTACACTTTTCTTATGGTTTCTGTCGTATGTGCCATAACACATGCGACAGAAACCTGCTCCCTAGGCCCTGCCGGATCCCCCCCGGTGTTCCCCGGTGTCATACATACCTGTCGGAGCACTGATCCCCCGCGGCCCCCTCCTCCTTCACAGCAGACGCCAGTGAGTGCGGTCACATGTGCCGAGCAGCTGACAGCTTCCTGTGTTGTGAGACGCTGGCTGCTGCTGCTCGGCACACTGCAGCTGTGACCCAGGGAGGGTGGGTGCAGATTCTTTGCACCCACTCTCCTCAAATGGAGGGTCTGCAATACTAGAAAATGGGGGATACGTTCCCTGAACGTGTCCCCCATATTCTAGAAGGTCCAGAGTCGACGTGGGACGTCCAAATGGATTACAGCGGATTTTTTTTCTTTTCTTTTCAATAAATTGGTCAATCAGGGAATGATTTGGGGAGTGTTTTTTCAAATAAATTTTTTTTGTTGTCAATTTTTTTTTTTATTACTGTCAATTAGTTATGTCGGGTATCTGATAGACGCCGTGACATAACTAATTGCTGGGCTTGATGCCAGGTGACATTACACACCTGGTATCAACCCCATTTATTACCCCATTTGCCAACGCACCAGGGCGCGGGATGAGCTGGGGCGAAGCGCCAGAATTGGCGCATCTAATGGATGCGCCACTTCTGGGGCGGCTGCGGCCTGCTATTTTTAGGCTGGGAAAAGTCCAATAACCATGGCTCTTCCCACCCTGAGAATACCAGACCCCAGCTGTCAGCTTCACCTTGGCTGGTGATCTAATTTGGGGGGACCCTACGTTTTTTTTTTTTTTTGTTTTTTTAAATTATTTATAAATAAATAATTTAAAAAAAAAAACAAACAGCTTGGGGAGCCCTCCAAATTGATCACCAGCCAAGGTGAAGCTGTCAGCTGTGGTTTGCAGGCTACAGCTGTCTGCTTTACCCTAGCTGGCTATCAAAAAAAGAGAATTTTGTTTACTTACCGTAAATTCTTTTTCTTATAGTTCCGCCATGGGAGACCCAGACCATGGGTGTATAGCTTCAGCCTCCGGAGGACACACAAAGTAACTACACTCAAACGTGTAGCTCCTCCCTCCTAGCATATACACCCCCTGGTAGCCAGTCCTAGCCAGTTTAGTGCAAAAGCTGAAGGAGGACATCCACCCACAAGTAGAGATAGAGTAAAACCCGGAATAACCGGAACCTCTGTCTACAACAACAGCCGGTGATAACACACGGAACAAGAAACCTGCCAACAGGCAACAGGGAGGGTGCTGGGTCTCCCATGGCAGAACTATAAGAAAAAGAATTTACGGTAAGTACACAAAATTCTCTTTTTCTTTATCGTTCCTTTATGGGAGACCCAGACCATGGGACGTTCCAAAGCAGTCCATGGGTGGGAATAAACAGAAACACTGAGAAGTAGGCGAAACCAAACTTCACAAATGGGCGACAGCCGCCTGAAGGAGGCGTCTGCCGAAGCTCGCATCTGCCGAAGCATGAGCATGCACTTGGTAGTGCTACGAAAAAAGGCATGCAAAACTAGACCAAGTGGCAGTCTGACAGACCTGCTGAGCCGTAGCCTAGGCCTGAAAGCCTAAGAGGCACCAACAGTTCTGGTCAAGTGTGCCTTGATCCCCGACGGGAGAGGCACTTGAGTACACTGGTAGGTATCGGAAATGGCCGACCTAACCAACGAGCCAGGGTCGGCTTAAAAGCAGAGAGGCCCTTACGCTGACCAACGGTCAGTACAAAAGAGAGGTGCACCGCCTAAGAACAGCGGTGCGAGACACATAGATCCGGAGCACCCGCACCGGATCCAGAGGATGCAACGCCTTTTCAAGCGATGAATAGGAGCCGGACAAAGGGAAGGCAGGGAAAATGCCCCGGTTAAGGTGGAAACAGCAACCACCTTAGGGGGAAAGTCCGGAGTCGGACGGAGAACCACCTTGTCTTGATGAAAAACCAAAAAAGGGGGGACTCCGAAGAGAGTGCAGCCTAAACAGAGGACTCTCTTAAGGGAAGTTATGGCCACTAGAAAGACCACTTTCTGTGAAAAACTAAACAAAGAAACCTCCCTAAGATGCTCAAAGGGGGGTTTCCAAAAACCGCGAGGACCGAATTAAGGTCCCAGGGCTCCAAGGGCCGCCGGTAAGGCGGAATGATGTGAGATGCGCCCTGCATGAAGGAACGCACCTGAGCCAGCCTGGCGATACGCCGCTGGTACAACACTGACAGAGCCGAGACCTGTTCCTTAAGGGAATTGAGGGATAGTCTTAGCTGCAGACCGGACTGTAGAAGGGACAGAAGGGTCGGCAAGGCCAAAAGGCCAAAGGATACTTCCGAGCTCGAGTCATAGTGGAGATGACTTCAGGAGGGATACCAGAAGTTGTCAAGATCCATGACTCAAAAGCCACGTCGTCAATCTGAGAGCCGCAGATTCTGGCGGAAAAGACGGACCTCGTGAGAGGGACAGTCCGGGAGATGCCATGGCACCTCTACGGACAGACGGAGCAGGTCAGGGTACCAAGCTTGCCTGGGTCAGTCTGGAGTAATGAGAATGACCCGACGGCCCTCCTTTCTGATCTTGCGCAGGACTCTGGGCGAGAACCAGAGGGTGAAACACATAAGACAGACGAAGCTGGGACCAAACTTGAACCAGTGCGTCTGCCGCAAAAACCTGAGGATCGTGGAACCATGGTTTTACGGCTGAGACAATCTGCCTCTCAGTTTTCCACATCTGGGATGTGGGCTGCGGATATGGTGGACTAGGAGTCCTCCGTCCACAGAAGAATGCGATGAACCTCCAACATTGCCAGGCGGCTGAGTGTCTCGCCCTGGAGGTTGATGTAGGCAAACGCTGTAGCGTTGTCTGACTGGACTCGAATGTGCCTGGCCGCCAACAGAAGGTGAAAGACTTAGAGAGCTAGAAACACAGCTCTGAATTCCAGCACATTGATCCAGAGGGCTGATTCCGACAGAGTCCAAGTGCCCTGCGCTCCATGGTGGAGATATACTGCTCTCCAGCCGGATAGACTAGCATCTTGGTGAGGATCACCCGGGACGGAGTCAGGAAGGAGCGACCCTGAGGCAGAGGGGCCGAAGCCACCACTGAAAAGAGCCCCTGGTCTGTGGCGAAGCCACCACTCCGTGGAAGGAGTCCGCTTGCTCCAACAGCGGAAAAATATCCAGCCGCAGAGGACGGAGAAGGAACTGGGCAAGGGAATCGCTCCCATTGACACCACATCTGATCCAGCGCCTGTATTAGGTGCCTGATGGGACGACATCGACCGCCAGCGGAGGGACTGCTGTTTGACTCAGAGCAGCTTCACAAGTGCCGACAGAGTCTCGAAATGCGTCCCTGGGTATGTGAACTTCTGGGTCGAAGTCAGAGTGGACTTGGACAGAAGACAAACCACCCGAATTGGCTAGAGTGGCGAGAGTGAGCGAGGCAATCCGCTAACAGTCTGCACTAGATGAAGCTCAGACTAGAAGGCTGTCTAGGATAAAAGGATCACTGCCAACCCCTAGGGGTGCAGGACCGCAATCACAGCTGCCCCGACTTTGAGAATACTCGAGGGGCCGTGGCTAACCTCAAGGGAAGAGCCACGAATTGGACCACTCTGATTGCAAAACGTAGCCAATGCTGGTGTGAAACTGCGATTGGCACATGCAGATAGGCATCTCTGATGTCGATGGATGCTAGGGAATCTTCCTTAGGTCATTGATTGACCGCAGAGATTCCATGCGAAAATGCCACACCTGAACATGCTTGAGAAGCTTGAGATTCAGGTCGGAGGCACCGTCCTCTTCGGGTACTAGGAATAGATTTAAGCAGAAATCTCAGAACCGTTCCCAGTCGGGAACCGGTATAATTACCCCAGTGGCCTGCAAGAATGCCCCAGCCTGTGAGAAGGCGGCGGCCTTGGAATAGGGGGTAGTTGACCGAAAAAATCTGTTTGGCGGGCTGGATAGAATTCTATCCTGTAGCCGTGGGAGATGTATCTCGCACCCACTGATCGGAGACGGGTTAAAAACCATACGTCGCCAAAATGGGAGAGCCTGCCACCGACCAAGGACATTGCTGGCGTGGCCAGATAGCCAGGAGGAGGCTGACTTAGTGGCAGCATCTCCTGCGGTCTGCTGAGGACGCGACTTCGTGCGCCATTTGGGTTTACAATCCTTGGCTGAGCTAGTGGACGAGGCCGATGGCTTAGAGAACGATCAGAAAGAGGAACGAAAGGAACGAAACCTCAACTGATTCCTGCCCTGGACAGGTTTCCTGGTTTTATGGCATGGAAGAACTCTTCCCGCCAAGGGCTTCCTTAATAATTTCATCCAGTTGTTCCCGAATAGACTGGTCCCAGCAAAAGGGAGTCCAGCAAGGAACTTCTTTTAGAAGTATCCGCCTTCCACTTCCGAAGCCACAGGGCCTGCGGATAGCGAGGAAATTAGCCGAGGCCACCGCAGAGCGGTGAGAGTCTCCAGCATGGCAGATATGGCAGAGGATGAAAAAGACAGAAGTCTGGAAGTTAAGGTAACCATTTCGGGCAAGATTCCCTGTGAGGGAATGCATCTCCTCCAGAGAAGCAGAGATGGCCTTGAAAACCCGCACTGCTGCAAAAACTGGGGAGAACGAGACCCCTGCCGCCTCCATACAGACTTGGCCAGAAGGACAACCTGTCGGACAGCAAGGCCGTAAGTGAGGAACCATCAGCCACTGGTACAACGGTCCGGGCTGAGGGTCTAAACACCGGAGGGATCCCCTTTGGTGAATGAGCCCACTCCTTGACCACCTCTGGTGGAAGGGGAAAACCGTCCTCAGCACCACGCTTTGGGAAGTGTTTGCCAGAACAGACCTGGTCACAGTGGCCTGAAAACCTGGAGTGGTTAAGGAACACACTCGTTGCTCTCTTAGGCCAGGTAAACTGGTGCCCTTTTTGCCAGAAAGGGTGCTCCTCTGATACTGGCGGGTTGAGCCAGTACCGAAGTAATGTACCGTGGATCCTTAGGGAGGTGCCGTCAGCCACTGATACAACTATCCGGGCTGAAACACTAGACACCGGAGGGACCACCCTTGGAGAATGAGCCCACCTCTCATCAGAACCACGCTCTGGGAGCGTCTGACAGGACAGGCTCTGGGCTTGGTCACAATGGGCTGAAAACTGGAGTGGTTAAGGAACACACTCCTTGTTCTCTTTAAGGTATACTGATGCCTTTCTGCCAGAGGGGGATACTCCCCTGATACAGGCGGATTGAGGTCCAGTACAAATATAATGGACGCAATCAAATCATTAGCATCTGCATGGACAGATCAATGGTACATGAAGTAGCGTCCGAGCCCCCAGTAAAGACATCCTCCTCGTCCAGTGAGTCAGCTCGTGAATCAGAGCTGCGGGACGGGGAAGGACAGGGGACCCTGCGTCTCCTTTTAGGAGGACGGGGTCTGAGACCAGAAGAAGAGACCTCTGAGAGCTTTGCTGAGCGAGCCGTAGCAGTAGAAACACCCTGAGAAGGGGGCTAATGCATGCTCAGCACCACCTGCCGGAGCAGCTGGAGGGGCCCTCCAGGCTGAAGAATCACTGTGTTTATGTGCTCGGTACATGTACATGCAGTGCATAATAACAGCCTTGCAGTCTTGCTCTGATGTGAGACATGCTGCAAAGGTGGGGGCTCTGTGAGAATGCATCTCCAGAACGACCCCCAGCAGAGTATATAAACAGAGAATATAAGCAGCTGCACAACCGGAGGGTGTGGCTGCCAGACCGTTTAACATACATTTCTGTACTTCCAGTCCTCCAGCCCAGGCCCCCATTTGTCACAGTGATGGTATCTCGGTGCTTAAGCAGACACAGAGAACGCTGAGAAAATGGCGACCGGAGCGAGGAGAGGGGGCGGGGCCTACTCTGAGAGCGGGCAAATGAAGCATACAGGGGAGGGAATCCTTCCTCAGTGAGGAGTGTCCGCTCCCTGTGCTAAACAGCCGCTGGGCGGAGCCACGCCGTCCCTCTGCAGTGAATGACATGCAGGGATGGAGAATCGAAACTAGGCCTCAGGCGAAGCCGGGGCCTAGATTTAAAAATGCGGCCAGCGTGCAGGCACCTTCGGCGCGGTTCTCCAGTGAAAGCTGGGGAACCGGCCGGAAACGTTAACACAGTGATAAAACACACTGTCCCCAATAAATAAAGTACAAGGGACCCCTGGAAGGACCACCTTCTGTGGTAATAACGTCTCAATACTTAGCTTTGAGACGCAGGGCCATGTCCCTGGAGAGGGGTTAACGCTCCTTCCAGCAAGATCCATAGGGGCTGCGGATGGAGACCGGTCTCCTGCAAAGCAGTGAGAACCGTGATGGCTCCCACTTCAACCCAGAGCCTCTCAGAGGATGTGAAGGAGCGCGGCATGTGAAGGCTCCAGCCTTGTAAATTCAACCTTAACAGCACCGCCGACACAGTGGGGTGAGAAGGGACATGCCAGGAGTCCAGACTGGACCCGCTTTTCTTCCAAATCTTTGAAATCCAAAAAAAAATCAAAATCAAAAATCAGAGAATGCATGTGTGTGTGATCCTCCTGAAACACAAAGCATTGAAACTGGCTAGGACTGGCTACCAGGGGGTGTATATGCTAGGAGGGAGGAGCTACACGTTTGTGTGTAGTTACTTTGTGTGTCCTCCGGAGGCTGAAGCTATACACCCATGGTCTGGGTCTCCCATAAAGGAACGATAAAGAAATAGGGGGGACCCCACGTCATTTATTTTAATTATTTTTTTTTTCTTTTTGGGCTAAATACAAGGCTAGGCACCCTTTAGTGCCACATGAAAGGCACTAAAGGGCGCCAGCTTAGAATATGCAGGGGGGTGGGACGTTATATATGTTTGACATCTATCCATTCATCCATTGTAGCATTTTAGGCTATGTGCCCACAATCAGGGTTTGCAGCGTTTTGGGCGCAGAGTGTTATCCCTGCGTCCATAACGCTGCGTTGTGCAGTAGAAGCACAGTTGAAGGATTTTTAGAAATCCCGTGCCCACTGTGCTTCTTTTCTCCGCAGCATAAACCGACCTGTGGCGCAGCTTCCCGAGCCTCAGCATGTCAATTTATGCTGCGGAGATGAGTGTGCTCTGCAGGTAGCATAGAGCTCCACAGCAGCCTGAACCCAAATCGTGGGCATGGGCAGCTGCGTTCTCCCGTGGACAACACTCACATCTCTGCAGGAAGGCTGACACTGTGTACTGGACGCCGTGTCGCTGGATCATGGCCACATAGCCTAAAAGAGAGAAATTTGTTGCTACAGCAACATTTTTGTGAAGTACCTGTGGATTCAAAATGCTTACTATACTCCTGAATAAAATCCTTGAGGGGTCCAGTTTCCAAAATGGAGTCACTTGTGGGGGGTTTCTAATGTATAGGTACCCAAGAGGCCCTGCTAATGTGACATGGTGCGCGCAATTTATTTCAACTTTTCCAAAATTCAAATGGTGCTCCTTTCATTCCAAGCCCTCCCATATATCCAAACAGAGGTTTTTGGCCACATATGGGGTATCCCTGCGCTCACAAGAAATTGGAACAACCTGTGGGGTCCACGTTTTGTTGTTGCCTCTTGAAAAAGTGAGAAATGTGATGCTAAAGAAACATTTTTGTGAAAAAAAATGAAAATTTTCAATATGGCAACCTAAGCTTATCAAATTCTGTGAAGTATTCGTGGATTCAAAATGCTCAATATACACCTAGATAAAAGCCTTGAGGTTTCTTGATTCCAGAATGGGGTCACTTGTGGGGGGCCTCCACTGTTTAGGCACTTTAGGGGCTTTCCAAATGCGACATAGCGTCCACTAATTATTCCAGCCAAATGTTCAGTCAAATTGCACTCCTTCCCTTCCAAGACCTGCCGTGTGCCCAAACAGTTGATTTCCACCACATATAAGATATCACCAAACTCAGGAGAAATTGCAGAATACATTTCATGGTGATTTTTTTCCTGTTACCCTTGTGAAAAAAAAAGCTACCTGGTTGAAGTAACAATTTTGTGGTAAAATTTTATTTTTTTATTTTCATGGCTCAACGTTATAAACTTCTGTGAAACACCTGGGGGTTCAGGGTACTCACCAAACATCTAGATAAATTCCTTCAGAGGCCTAGTTTCCAATATGGGGTCACTTGTGGTGTTTTTCTGCTGTTTACGTACCTTAGGGGTCCTCCAAAGGCAACATGGTGCCCGCAATCTTTTTCAGCCAAATTTCCTTTCCAAAATTCAAATATTGCTCCTTTCGTTCCAAGCCCTCCCATTTGTCCAAACAAAGGTTTCAGACCACATGTGAGGTATCACCGCGCTCATAAAAAAGTGGGTAACAAACATTTGGGTCAAATTTTTGGAATTACCTCTTGAAAAAGTGAGAGAATTGATGCTAAAGCAACATTTTTGAGAAAAAAAAAAATACAATTTTCAATATGACAAAGTAACGTTATCAAAATCTGTGAAGTACCTGTGGGTCCAAAATGCTCAGTATACCCCTCGATAGAAGCCTTAAGGGGTCTAGTTTCCAAAATGGGGTCACTTGAGGGGGGTTCCTGCTGTTTAGGTACCTTAGAGGATCTGTAAAAGCAACATGGTGCCCGCAATCTGTTTCAGCCAACTTTGCTTTCCAAAATTCAAATATTGCTCCTTTCATTCCGAGCTCTCCCATTTACCCAAACAAAGGTTTCTGACCACATGTGGGGTATCGGCGCGCTCATAAGAAAGTGGGTAACAAAGTGTGAGGTCCAATTTTTGGTGTTACCTCTTGAAAAAGTAAGAAAATTAGTGCTAAAGTAACATTTTTAGGTAAAATGTTAATTTTTATTTTTTTTCATTCCATATTACTTTAGTTCCTGTGAAGCACCTGAAGGGTTAATAAACTTCTTGAATGTGGTTTTGAGTACCTTGAGGGGTGCAGATTTTAGAATGGTGTCACTTTTGGGTATTTTCTGTCACCCAGGCCTCTAAAAGTCACATCAAATGGGATGTGGTCCCTAAAAAAATGGTTTTGTAAATTTTGTTGAAAAAAAATGGGAAATTGCTGATGAACTTTGAACCCTTCTAACTTCCTAACCCCAAAAAATTTTGTTTCAAAAATTGCGCTGATCTAAAGTAGACAAGTGGGAAATGTTATTTATTAACTACTTTGTGTGACATAACTCCCCGGTTTATGGGCATAAAAATTAAAAGTTTGAAATTTTTAATTTTTTTGTCAAATTTCAGATTTTTTCACAAATAAAATAAAAAAAATATCATCCTAAATTTACCTCTAACATGAAGCCCAATATGTCACGAAAAAACAATCTCAGAATCACCGGGATCCATTGAAGTGTTCCAGAGTTATAACCTTATAAAGTGACACTGGTCAAAATTGCAAAAAATGGCCTGGGCATTAAGTACAAAACTGGCTTCGTCCTTAAGGGGTTAAACTATTTGCTGTGGCTCTGGTTTCTATTACTAAGTCTTAATATAGCTTCTGTAAATATTTTGATACTTTCTGTGTAAATTCCTAATACTGTGTCACAGCAACATGTTGAATTTCATGTAAGGCTGCGTGCCAACGATCAGTGTTTACAGCATTTAGTACGCAGCATGTTTCAGCTGTGTCCAACATGCTGCGATATACAATACAAGCATAGTGGATGGGACTTCTAGAAAGCCTATGCCCACTGTGCGTGTAGGGTCCACAGTGTAAACTACGGCGGCTTCCCGAGCCCCAGCATGTCAATTGTTTGTTGCGGAGTTACAAGTATTCTCTGCAGGGAGAACAGAGCGAGACCGCAACTGCCTGAGCCCGGATCGTGGGCACGTGCAGCTGCGGACTCCTGTGGAGGAGACTCACGGCCCTGCAGGTCAGGACCCACCGCGTCCAGGATGAAGTAGGTCTTAATCGTGGGCACGTACTCCAAGCCTCATTTAACTAATTTTTTTGCATGAATGTACCTTAACGACCCATGACGTACTAGGTACGTCATGGATCGTGTAAGGTTAATCCCCGCCCCCTGCCGTGGGCAGATCGCGGCAATCCGTGCACATATCAGCTGTTTTCAACAGCTAACATGTGTGCCTGCTAGTCGCGAGTGGAATCGCTTCCACCCGCGGCCATTAACCCCTTACATCTCGCTGCCAAAATGTGGCAGAGAGATGTACTGTATATGCGCACCGTCATGACAGTGAATTACCCCGCCCCCCACCCGAAGTCAGGTGACATGATCACGTGACTTTCAGTGGTTGCCATGTTAGCACAGGGGTCATGTAATGACGCCTGTAGCTAACATAAGTCACTTCCTCTCAGGCCCGCAACACACATCCGTGCCTCCGGTACGTGTTTGGTATGTGCAAAAACGTACCAGAGACACGGAGACCAATGTTACTCTATGGAGGATGGCACACACGTGTAAAATCACACGGAACATGCGTCCGTGTGGTAAGTACGTGTGTGCGCTTTTCGACACGGACGACATGTCCGTTTTTGGCTGGCAGCACGCAGGCACGGACCCGCTAAAGTCTATGGGTCCGTGCCTGCACGGACCGCACACGGAGCATGTCTGTGTTCAGCACGTTTCGTCCGTGTGCGTTTTTAAACAAACGATGTTTTTTTTTAATTCAGTATACTTACCTTTTTTTCATGATGTTAGCAGTCATACTTACATTGGCGCTCGGTCTGTTTCTTCCCCCGGCTCATACTTACCGCTCCCCTATCACCAGCGCTGCGAGGAACAGCTGTGCAAAGAATACGCAGCAACAATTACTTTGAAAATGCCGGCCGCTCATTAATCAATCTCGTATTCCCTGCTTTCCACGCCCACAGGCGCCTGTGATTGGTTGCAGTCAGACACGCCCCCCCCATGCTAAGTGACAGCTGTCTCACTGCACCCAATCACAGCAGCCGGAGGGCGTGTCTATACTGTGCAGTAAAATAAATAATTAAAAAAACCGGCACGCCGTCCCCCCCCATTTTAATACCAGCCAGAAAAAGCCATACGGCTGAAGGCTGGTATTCTCAGGATGGGGAGCCCCACGTTATGGGGAGCCCCCCAGCCTAACAATATCAGCCAACAGCCGCCCAGAATTGCCGCATACATTATATGCGACAGTTCTGGGACTGTACCCGGCTCTTCCCGATTTGCCCTGGTGCGTTGTCAATCTGGGTAATAAGGAGTTAATGGCAGCCCATAGGTGCCACTAAATCCTAGATTAATCATGTCAGGCGTCTCCCCAAGATACCTTCCATGATTAATCTATAAATTACAGTAAATAAACACACACACCTGAAAAAATCCTTTATTTGCAATAAAAAACACTAAAATACCCTCGTTCACCACGTTATTAAGCCCGAATAACCCCTCCATGTCCGGCGTAATCCACGGAGGTCTAGCATCGCATCCAGCTCTGCTACATGAAGGTGACAGGAGCTGCAGCAGACACCGCTGCTCCTGTCAGCTCCATGAAGCTACTGAAGAGAGCCGCGCGATCTGCTCAGCTGTCACTGAGGTAACTCGTGGCTACCGCTGGATCCTCCAACTGTGACAGCAAGTCACCTGTGACTACATCGCTGTCACTCGGGCGACTTGCTGTCACAGTTGGAGGATCCAGCGGTGGCTACGAGTTACCTCAGTGACAGCTGAGCAGATCGTGCGGCTCTCTTCAGTAGCTTCGTGGAGCTAACAGGAGCGGCGGTGTCTGCTGCAGCTCCTGTCACCTTCATGTAGCAGAACTGGATGCGATGCTAGACCTCCGTGGATTACGCCGGACATGTAGGGGTTATTCGGGCTTAATAAAGTGGTGAACGAGGGTATTTGTTAGTGTTTTTTATTGCAAATAAAGGATTTTTTCAGGTGTATGTTTATTTACTGTAACTTACAGATTAATCATGGAAGGTATCTCGGGGAGACGCCTGACATGATTAATCTAGGATTTAGTGGCAGCTATGGGCTGCCATTGACTCCTTATTACCCCAATTGCCAACGCACCAGGGCAAATCGGGAAGAGCCGGGTACAGTCCCAGAACTGTCGCATATAATGTATGCGGCAATTCTGGGCGGCTGCTGACTGATATTGTTAGGCTGGGGGGCTCCCCATAACGTGGGGCTCCCCATCCTGAGAATACCAGCCTTCAGCCGTATGGCTTTATCTGGCTGGTATTAAAATGGGGGGGGGAACCACACGCAGTTTTTTTTTTTTTATTATTTATTTTACTACACAGTATAGACACGCCCACCGGCTGCTGTGATTGGGTGCAGTGAGACAGCGGTCACTCAGCGTGGGGGGCGTGTCTGACTGCAACCAATCACAGGCGCCTGTGGGCGTGGAAAGCAGGGAACACGAGTGATTAATGAGCGGCCGGCATTTTCAAAAAAGTAAAAGCCGCCGGAGTTTTTAGAACAGCCGTGCAGCGCCGCGCTGGAGATCGGGGAACGGTGAGTATGAGAGAGGGCTGCTCACTTCAGTCACTCAGGGGATTAGCGGTCAACGGTGAATCCTTCACGGGTGACCGCTAATCAGAACGCGGCACACAGACAGAGCCACGGCATGACAATGAAGTCGGGTGAAGTTCACCCGAGTTGATTCTCATCGCGCAACTCTGTCTGCTGTCAGCCGACATGTATAAACGACATTGTGCATCACACACACGGACATTCCACACGGACATTCCACGTACACATACACTGTCATTCCACATGCACACACGGTCATTCCACACGCACACACGGACAGCATACGCCATCACATGGATGTCATACGTACCGGAGAAACGGCCCTAAAAAACGGAACACGGACACAAAAAACGGAACTTGAGACACGTACGTTTTTTATGTGGAAGTGTGTTTTCGGCCTCAATTCCTGAATACAGCCGGCATTGAAAGTAAAACCCCAAATCTGCAGTTCTCAGCTCTGTAGCTGTGATCAGCAGATAGGGCAGAGCGATCGGATTGCTGATCGCTATAGCCCCCTAGGGGAACTAGTAAAATTTAAAAAAAAAAAAAAAAAAAAAAAAGTTTCAAATTTTTTTAAAAAAAACCTAAAAGTTCAAATCACCCCTCTTTCACACCATTGAAAATTAAAGGGTTAAAAAAATAAAAATACACATTTTGTATCGCCGCGTTCAGAAATGCCAGATCAAAATATAAAATCAATTAATCTGATCAGTAAACGGCATAGCGTCAAAAAAATTCCGAATGCCAAAATTACGTTTTTTGGTCACTACAAATTTTGTGCAAAATGCAATAACAGGCGATCAAAACGTAGCATCTGCGCAAAAATGGTACCATTAAATACGTCAGCTCGAGACGCAAAAAATAAGCCATCACTGAGCCATAGATCCCGAAAAATGAGAACGCTGTGTGTTTTGGAAAATGGCGCAAAACGTGCGCCAATTTTTTTGGACAAGCTTGTGAATTTTTTTTAACCCCTTAAATACAAGTAAACCTATTCATGTTTGGTGTCTACAAACTCGCACTGACCTCAGGCATCACAATAACACATCAGTTTTACCATATAGTGAACACTGAATAAAATCTCCCAAAAACTATTGTGCAATCACACTTTTTTTGCAATTTTTCCGCACTTGATATTTTTTTGCCGTTTTCCAGTATACTATATGGTAAAACTTATGGTTTCATTTAAAAGTACAATTCGTCCCGCAAAAAACATGCCCTCATATGGCAACATTGACAGAAAAATAAAAAAAAGTTACGGCTCTCGGAAGAAAGAGAGGAAGGAAAAAAAAAAAAAAAATAGAAAAAAAACACAAAATGCCCGGGGGCTGAAGGGGTTAAAAGATGAGACGTTTGTTAAATAAAAATGAATCTGAAAAAAAAAAAAAAAAAGTTAATGTCCCTGCCAGCTATTCCCTGCCTACTCAGACAGAATGCCCTACTTATCACCAACAGTTAAAGACTGGTCAGGTCTATCACAGTGGGCAGGCAGAGGACGGTGCGGATGTCCCTCCTGGAGTAGTTCCTTTTCCCCAGTTTTCAGCTGGTTTTCTCTGAAACGTTGCAGTGACTGAGTAAAATGTAGATGTTTGTAATGCAAAAGTCTGTCTCCGATTCATGCAGGCCGTGGCTCAGGCACCATGAATCATGAGACACGTTCCCTTTAAAGAGACATTTCATACTGATTTGATATGCCATAAAGGGAAGAAAATAATAATTAAAAAAAAGTTATCAAGTCCCTTTATGCCTTAAAGGGGTTTCCCCCACAAACAATTAATTTTAATCAATACATCTCGGAATAATAATTTCCACAATTAGTTGTGTTTAATATAATTATTGTTTATATATATATATATATATATATATATATATATATATATATATATATATATATATATATATATATATATATATATATATATATATATATATATATATATATATATATATGCTTATAAATGTGCCCCTGCTATGTGATGTGTAATGGTCTGGTCATACAGGCATCAGGCAAACAATAGTATCCAGACATTACAGCAGGAGAATGCAGATTATTCTTTTTGTGAGGTTGAACTTTTTTTTTTTTTTTTTTTAAATAGTTTAGTTTATCTCAAAGAATGAATTTTGTTATCCCGTGCGGTCCGGTCTGTATACTTTTTTTTTTGTTTACCTCCTCCCCGGCCCAGGAGCTGTGGTATGATCAGACCATGTCCCTGTACGGTCAGACACGGCCATTACACAGTACACAGAAGGGAAATGTGGAAAAAATGATGGCGATCCCCAGTAATTCCATTATACTCAGTACACGAGTTGCGCCCATCTGGGCAATAATGCCTCTTTACCAGGGCCAAGCACCTGAGAACAGTGCTCACTCATCACTAGTTAATTCATTCTCTAATAAGCAGCAAATATTAATTCTCTTTTAGCTCAAAGAGGCATTCCCATCTCATTAATGTATGGCACATTAGCTGGACATGCCAAAGAATAAAAGATATGGATCCTCTCCAGAACAGGGTCCTGTGGATGCAGTGCTGGGAGGCGGCAGCGTGGCACTGCCATACAAATGAGTGGCAGCCCCCTTCACTGACGCACATCCACTAGTGACACGCACTTACAGCATGGCCTGTGGATATAATGTACAAGGAGGGAATAACCTGTAATTACACTAAACACATGAAGAAATCAGTCACTGACAGAGGAGGTAAAGTAGTGGTCACTATGGAATCGATCAGAAAACCCCTGAAAACAAACCATTGGAGGGACCCAGGAAAATCTAACAGTAATGATAACAATGCCCCCCGGCGGGCAGTGGACACCTCAGCCTCACCTTCCTCTTCAGGACCGAATGACAACCTTGTCCATCACCCTGCAACTAGAACACACGGGAAGTGAGGTGCGCCCTGCACACGGCTCCCCCGCGCATCACGTGTGCAGTGGCCCAGGTACAGCCGACAGAGAGCATGCGCAGTAAAGCATACATAGCTAACCGCAGGGATGTTACAAGGCAGTGATATATAGTGATAATGGACACCTCACCTGGAAAACTAAGGGACAATAACAACAATGACGTCAGAGCCGGGGTGCACGCCGTGCCTTTATTTACCTGACGGACACTTTGTGCATCACTCCTAAACATCCCCGGATACATGGCTCCTCACTTTTAGTTCCGCTACACGAAAAATCAGAGTGAGAAATGTTGGAATGTGCCAGGAGAAATGCGTCATTTGATATTTACAATGTATTAAAGGGGTTGTCCACCTTGGAAAACAGGTTTTTGTGTTTACCTAAGTTCATGTATTTCAGGCTCAAAATAAGTTTTGCACTTGAGTTTGAGTAAACATGTTTTAATCCTTTGGTGTTTACAGATTTTGTTTCCCCTGTACATTCAGCTGTGGGGTGGTCTCTGGTAATAAATCATCTCAGAAGAAGCCAGCCAAGACTAGTGTGGCGCCCCTGAGGCTCTGGGCGCCACAGGGTACTGCACCTCAATTAAGGTGTGGTATCTATCTCAGGTAAGGAGGGGTTAATCATCAGTGTTCCACATTCACACACTACATTCAGCTTAGGAGCCTTCTCACAGCGTGGCGTGTAGAATGGAGTTGATATTTGTCATCCTCACTGCAGCCACTCCGTTCTAGACGGCTCACTAGTGAAAGTGACTAGAATGGAGATGATTTTTTGAGGATCTCATTATATCAATTCTAGTGATGAGCGAGTATGCTTGTCACTACTCGGTACTCGCACGAGTATCACTGTACTCGGGCTACTCGGCGGGGACCGAGTAATTTCACGATACTCGTGCTGTACTCGTGGTCTTCATGTTGGCGCTCTTTTTAGAGCCAGCCCTTATGCAGGGATTGGCTGGCAGACCGCAATGCCACAGCCCTGTTACTTGTGGAATTGCAGTGATTGGCCGGCCCTCACAGCATGACCGTGCCTTTAGCCCGACACTTCCCCGCTCGGCTACGGCCCCTCCCGCACTCCACTCCGCGTGTATATATATATATGCACGCTTACACACACACGCACGTTTTTTTTTTTAATTTACAGTTTTATGGTTTCTACATGCTGCCGGTGGTCATTTCACAAAAATACTCGGGTCTCCCATAGGATAACATTGGGCTCGGTGCTCGGGCCGAGTACACGAGTATCTTGGGATGCTCGGCCCGAGCCTCGAGCACCCGAGCTTTTTATTACTCGCTCATCACTAATCAATTCCACTCTAGACGGTTCAGTACTGAGGTGACTAGATTGGAGTTGATTTTTTGAGGCCGTCCCTGCAGACAGTTTTTTTTAGTCCCTCATTTTAACAACTCCACACCAGATGGCTCTGTACTGAGGTGACTAAAATGGAGTTTATCTTTTGAGGATCTCTCTCCCTCAAAAAGTCAACTCCAATCTAGACAGCTCATCATATAAACCACTAGAATGGAGTTGA